>NC_056748.1:956277921-956542237 GCF_019279795.1 Protopterus annectens | reverse complement strand
TGCCCCCTGTAGCGCTCTACTATCTCCAGGTCTTGCAGCCCCTGGTAGGTCACCCTTGGTCTGAACACTCTCCTTCTCCTGTGAGGCCTACGGTAGTTGTCGGCACCATCCTCCGCAACTCCGTCTGTCTCTGACACATACCGATGCATCACGGCCACGGCGGCACCCAACATATACATATTAAAAGTTCCCCGTCTGTTTACACCCTACGGTGCGGCGTTTGGGAAATCGCGCTGTGTGTTATGTGCATTCACACTTTATACTGTTGTGCTGTACACCCGGTGATGTCATTGGGTGTGTCTGTGCTTGTTTTGATATGTGGATTATCTTCCGTGGTTTCAAGTTGCAACTGCAACGCTGTTGCCTTTGCTGTTACATTGCTTGCCCCGCCTGCATTGGCTTGGCTTTGCATCTTACCTTACTGTTTCTGCACGTTGCACCTACTATTGCCTGCAGTGCATCCTGCAGGCACATGGCATCTGTTGCACTTTGTCTGCCGCCGCCGTTATCCTACCTCTGTACTTGCCTGTGCTATTTCGGTTCTTTGCTCTTTGCATTTCAACTACATCCCCTACTATTAAGTCCAAAAAAGTGCCTGGACACGCTGTTAAGAGATCCACAGAAGTTTATTTCACAGATTTTAAAAATGATAACCACGCTGCAACCTAGTCTCCGAGACTGCAAGACCATAAAAGAATAAACGCTCTTACATACAACTTAAATCCCTGCGTTTTCGTCACTAAGACTTCATCAGACAATGCAATGAATTTTAAACACACATATAAATACTGAAACAGTTAATTAATGAACAATTCCATTGGTCATAATCTTATCATACTCAGTCAAACACACCAATCACTACATTTAATTCATTAATATTAATACCTTTCATGTTAAAGTGCTTTGTGCTATAAGTTAAAAATATATTTTTATGTTCTGCTATTAAAAACTGACATCTCACAATTAGTTATAATAAATAAATATTTTATGTAATAAATATAATAAAATAAATATAAAAAAACAGTGTTTAAACTTGATATTCTTCACTTGTGTTTCTAGTAAATGGAACTTGGATGTTCATCCTGTATTGATGCCCTCTGGTGTCCATAATCTGAACTACTTTATAATTTGTTAGCTCTTAATTTAAGTAGGGGTGTTATAGTCAAATATTCATTAATTCCTGGACTAGTATTAGAGTCCAAATGCACCTGCCACCATAATTCCTTATTCTCCAATATTTCCTCCCAGAGGCCTCCCCTTTTGTCAGGTTTAACCTGATCCAAAACAAAAAATTCATATTTGGCCTCGGGGCATACATTGCAATGTTTGTAAAGTGCATTGGTATTTTTAGCTTTTAAAATATCATAATTGTGTTCAGATTCTACGTTTCAAACATCTCTCAGTCTTACCAATGTAGAACGACTGACATATCTGACATATTGCTATATAAACAACTCCCCTACTATCACAATTATAGCACGCTACTTGTAACCCTTCTCTTTCTGCTATCTATGTATATTTCTGCCTTTTATTGATAATGCGGGCATTGTGGGCATCTTCCACACTTATAAGTCCCACATCTCCTTGTGTTACTATCCCTAACCATATTATTTCCTTTCCAAAATTTTACCTATATTAGGTGGATTTTGAATACTATCCTAGGTTCCATTCTGGGTATCTCCTCTATGTCTGTTAGAGTACTAAATTTTTTCCATTCTTTTTTGAAGAAATCACATAATCTTGTGTTGGAACTATTATAATCCAGAACTAGACTTCTCCTGTAACTTTCTTGATCATTCTTCTTACTATCTGTTTCTTTGTGATACCCCGATCCAGTTTTATACTTATTCCCCTTACCTATTAAGGGTTCAAATCTACCCAGCCTTCCCTTTTCTACCTCATCTACCCTACTATCTTTACATTCCTATGCCTCCCCTTTCCCGTTTTGCAGGGGTCTGCATGCAGAGTTATCAGCTGCCGCCGTTTGCCCTTCCTGCATTCATTGGTGTTGATTGCTCATTGCGGCTCCAATTACACTGCTTCCGTGATTTCCTCATATTCTCCGCATTACCTTCCTATATCCGTGTTTGTTGACGGGGAGGCCGTCACATGACTGGCTTGGGGTTCGTAGTCATCCTCGTGCACATGCATCTGTGCGTGCATTATGTACTCTCAGCGCATCTATTTCCTCACACGCCGGTCCTGCTGCTGTGATGTGCATTGTACAGCCCATGTTTGCTGGCCTCCAATGTGCTTCCTCCTACAGTGGCACACCCCTCTGAGATTGACATGTATCCCATGTGGCCACCTCGGTGTACTACCGCTACGCCGCTTGCTCCATCCTTACACCGGTGTCGTTTTTGCGCTTCACTATTATCTGCTTCATTTGCATGGCATTGACTGTTAATACATGGTTACGGCGCCGAACACTGCCGCCACTCCTTCACAACCATTGCGCTGGGGTTGAAGCTTTACATACATACTATGGTGTGTGGTGGCTGTGCAGCTGATGTGTGTTATACTGCTCTTTTAGGACATTGTCATATTATTTCATTGCTTTGCAACTGCTGTGCTTTCTACGTACATGCCATTTATGTCATTTTTTACATTTTGTGCATATTTTCTTTGGACATTCTCGGTGCCTTTCCCCATTGGCATATTGCACCTGTATGATACCTGACTTTGACAGCCTTCCGTTACTCCTCGGCCATGTTTGGGTAAATGTAAACCGCTTTTTGGTTTACATTGCCGCGTTCTTACGCTTCGCGCCACTTCATGGATCGCTATTTCCCTTCATTTGCATGGTGCAATACCGCACACAGTGTGTTTTGCATACCTACGCCGGGGGCGGAGCAGGTCCGGCGCACGCCGGTAGTGCACGTGGAATTGATTCATACCTGAATCGCTCAGCAGCCATATTTGGCGTTATAACGCCGACGCTACGCTGGCGCCTGGCGCAAGGTTCATGAATCCCGGGGACAATTTATTTTGGGTAGCAAGCTGAAAACACAACATTAACAGTATTCCATTGCATGACCAAATTGTGAATATAATTTCATTGAAAATAGTAAAATGGAGAGAAATGAACCCACATCATAGCAGCCACCCCACTGAAAGTGCCCTACATCCAAGAGAAAGGCACATATATCCATAAACTGCAGTCACAACCAAGAACACTGTAACATGTAATGCCAACAATACCACTGAAGTTGATGTAAAATATGTTTAAAATATACTGCTCCCCCCTAAGACCACAGTCAAAATAAACCCCATGTTTGAACATTAAGAATCCATAATCAAGATGTACAGTTCAGGAAAACACACACAGTGAAAGTAGTATGCGCCATGGTTGTCACAATGAGTGACTCAAAGAGATGTAGATTAAGAGCAACTGTGCTCAGAAGGTAATAAGCATTATAAGAAGGATGATGTTCCAGTACAAATCAAACTCTTCTCATTCTCACAGCTCCTTTTCTTGGGTAATGGTGCTCTACATGCTTCAAGATTTGTCCATAACTCCTGTTTGTGAACTAAGACAGTCATTGCAGAGAAAATCCACAATCCAATGACCTAGTAAACATCAAACCCATCTACAAAACTAATTTTTCACAGAATGCCAGTCAGCAGTTAACCATGGATCCAGTACTGCAGTTTACTTTAAATGGAGGAACTAATATATCAGAGGATTCCTTTGGTTTACCTCTTACACAGCCTACCAGAGGTACTGTTCCCAATGGTTATTACAACTCTAATAGTAATGTGGTGATTGGGAACTAACTGGTTCTTGACTGGAGGTCTAAGTGTTTTCATTTTGAGACTGATAATGGTCAATATTAATGCAGCGAACCAGGGTCTGTCACTTTCAGAGCAGATATGTTAATTTGAGAAACTTTTATTTCAGTATAAAAAACTTCAGTTGGAAAATAGTTATTTGCTCTGGAATATTGATATTAAAAAGTTTTTAGAGGTTTATGCCTGTGGCAGTTTCCGAATCGTGCTGTCAGTGATATGGAATATATTAAGGATTTACACCAAGTATTTGATAGGGCTGGTTTTGATTTGATGAAGGTTATTGTCAAACATAACAATAAACACCTTCAACAATTGTTGGACCAGTTCAAACAGCTAAATTTTTCCATCACTTCAGATATGTACTTTGAGTTTTATGCCACTAATTTGGATGATGTTAGTAAATTTGTTGATTCTTCTTGTAAAGCTGTGCATCAACGTAAAATGCATAAAATCAGAAGAGACATGCAGAGTATGCTAACAAGAGGGCATACCCCAAACTACCAGGTCACTGTGGTGACATTGAGGATCCCACCATTAGGAATCGACTATCAATTTAACAGGGCGACCAACGGGAAGTGGTCATCTAATCTATCTTCTGAATTCTCGGCCCCTTTAGAAGTGCTACACATAGGGAGATCCGAGAGGATTCAGAACTGGAATCAACAACACCAGACCTGGCAGCAATGGAATTATCTGAAGGAAGGAGCTCAACCCAAGAGGAGGAATGATTATTAGAAGGATTAATGGATCTATCCCATAATGACACCCAAGTACTTTCTAGCACAGTCAGAATTGTGTACAATACTTGTCTTGACTTTAAAGTGTACAATGTTTCTTCTAAAACAGTAACTGTGGAGCACACTGATATTTTATCTAATGGTCTCACTTTTGTGCCTACCCAACAAGCCAAAAATTGCTAACATACTCTGCAAACTGAAATTGTTAAATGCAAGTAAAATTTATGTCTTATGTTTAATGATAATGAGCACCTTGGGCATGGACATGCCTTGAGTCATACGAGTTGTTTTAATCTACCCCTACACCCTAATATTAAATTTTTTGAGAAAATTTGTGAATATGAGATACATGAATGGATTAATTGACATGGAGTGAGTAATTTTACTAATGTGACTGGTTGCGAGGTTGAACTATTTAAGGAACTAGCAAATGATTGTAATATTAGGATTATGTTGCCTGATAAGAAGGGTGGTATTATGATTATGGATACAACTGATTATGTGAATCAGATTAATGTGCTTTTAATGGATGACATGCATCAGGAAGTCTCACGTAATGAAGTAAATATTGCATATCTCAAAATTGATTTAATTTTGCAGGGCATGCTTTCACAAGGTGAAATTACTGAAAAGGACTATGCCTATATGTGTAATGACAAACCTGCTCTTGCTAGTATCTTGGGAGCACCCAAGATGCACAAGAGTATAATCAGTCCACTTTTTAGGCCTATTATCGCTGGGTCTAGGTCTAAAACATAGTTTATTGCTAGGTATATTGATTATAATGTGAAAATTAGATTGAAAAGTATTAATTATATATGCAAGGATTTTTGGCAATTTTTGGACAGGTTGAATGGGGTTTCTTTTGATAGTGAGGCCATTTTTATTGCAGTTGATGTGCACAATTTATTTTCCGTCATTCACCATGATGTTGTTTTAAGTTGGTATGAAAAACAACGTTTTGCATCTGGCCTCAGTAACACCAAGGTTAATGCTGTTACATCTTTGATGGAGATTGTTCACCAAATCAATTTTATTTATTTCGAAGGTCAGATATTTAGACAATCTACTGGTTTTGCCATGGGGGCAGCTTGTGCCCCTAGGTTTGCTAATTATGTCATGGCACAGTGGGAGACTGAATATGTTTTCAATAGTTGTTTTTCCAGTTCATGGGCTTTTTATGATAGATACCAGGATGATATTTTTATTCTATGGGTGAACACTCTGGACAGATTGTTATTGTTTCTGGATTACATTAATGTGGAAATTGATACCTGGATGATATTTTTATTTTATGGGTGGACACTGGAGAGATTGTTATTAATGTGATATAGAAACAATAACACTGTTCATTTTTTACAATTTTCCCATCATTACAATGTTGATCCAATATCTTATTTAGATATTACAATCAGTAAGAATGTGGTCAACCAGTCTTTTGTTTCAAATATATATCGAAAGCCATCTTTTTCTAATTCTTATTTACGCTTTTCAAGTTGGCATCCTGAATTTCAAAAAAAGACCATTGTTAAAGGGCAATTGGTCAGATTGGCTAGAATGGTGTCAAGACAGGAAACTTTTTATTCAGAATGTGAATTGTTTTGGAAAAAGGGTACCCAGAGAAATTTTTAATAATTATTAAACAGGAAGTTGTCAGTAAAAGGGAAAAATGTTATTATCGTACTATTCTAGGGCCTTCAGGTCCAACCAGTTTGTTTAATGGTGTTACTGGTGGCCAAAGATTAGAAAGTTTAAATTTAAGTTAAAAACTGGAAACTGTTTTTAAATGATAATGGACTGAGTGATAAATTAGGTGAAAGACCTTTTATTTCGTATAAGAAAAACAAAACTTTTAAATGTTTTTTCGAACATCAGTATGATATAAATGGGCAGTTGGGTTCTTCATTTCCCACTGGAACACTTAAATCTGAGTGTTGCTCACAGTGCCCTTTGATTAACACTGCCAGTAGTTTTAAAATCAGGAGTAAGACATATAGTATTAATGGTCATTTTTCTTATATATCAGCAGCATGGTTTACCCTTCCTTGTGTGCAATCTGTTCAGCCTTTTACGTTGGTAAAATGTCTAGTGAATTTAGGAAACATACATATGAAATTGTATGGATATAAAGAACAAGAAAAGGATCAATGCCCTTTATAAACATTTAGAGTTAAATCCTGGTCGTAATTATAATTTTCTAGTTTTAAAACAGACAAAAGCGGATGTTCAGGGACGGGTTTTTTGATGGGCACCTCAATAGAGCTGAATAGAAATGACAGTTAGTATTTGATGCAATCAGTAGTCCTGGGTTGAACAAATCATGTTCAATCTCTTTACTTTTTAGATTAAAATATTACGATGTTTTAGACAAATGGTATTTTTATGTACTTTTTTTATGTTAGTTTTTTTCATACTTATTTTTCACGTAAATATTTTTCATGTATTTGTATAGGCGGTCCATTTTTTAGTGAATTTATTGGTTGATTTTAGTGACATGATTAGTAACACTATATTTGTATCTCCTAACTGATTATGTGATTGTTCTGATGAAGTTCTCATAGTAGGAATGAAAGTGCTTAACCAATAAAGTTTTTTTATGTTTTGTATCTGAGAAGGCTTCTGGATACTGTGTTGTTCTTGATTTTTGTTTTATTTTATATTTTGATCAAACCCATCTATCCCAGGCCCCTTTTGAATTCTGAATACAAGATAGACAGTACAGGCTAAGCTGCGCCACACTCCAGAATGAAATGGGGAATACTGATGGAAACTAGTAAGTGAATCCAACATGTGTAACCCACTTCCTAGGTTCCCCAGACAAACAGACTTCCTTAAAATATTTTCGAAATTAGCCACTTCATCTGAAAATTTCCCTCATAAAAGTGTAAATGCATTAACCACATCCTAAATATCCATGAATGAAAGTGAGATAAGTTCCTTGACACATAGAACTTAACAGAGGTACCACATAGTGGTGACAGACCATATAATTGTATCTTGAGCCAAAGATTTTCTGCAAAATCAAAAACAGCCCTTACTTTGTGACCAGCCATATTTTTATCAGTAGTTTTAACAATGGGGGTGGGGGTGAGTGAGTGAGTAGGGTCTCAAAATTACAAAGGACATATCTCACCTGAGTAGTCAAGATGTTGGAGTGTAAAAGCTCATACAGGCATTGCCACAAGATATTCTGCACAAATCCACAACATTTATGTAAGCTGTGTAACAGACATCAAACATTTCCCTTAGTCAGGAAGGTGTCAACAATAAGCCAAACTGAACCAGTGCACAAATCAACTAAATTTTACAAGGTGAAGATGGAACAGTCAAGCCAGTACAGACATCTGTAGACTTTTTTGCAATGAGCTCACCATTTTTCAAAGACCAGTAGGACATATCAACATTTTCCATGATTAGTATTTTCTGCTCATTCAGTTGTGTTACAGTTGGTGCTGAACTCTCTTTACTCACTGAACCAATGCAGACTCCACAGAAGTAGTCGACTTCACATCATTAACTACAAAACAAGGTGCATTATGGAAGACTGCAGATCTAAGGCCAGATCTGCTGAAGCAGAATAACACAACCTACATTAAGAAGATGGTTGTGTGGGGCAGATTTCTGAAGTTGTATCCTAGATGCAGACAGTATGATTATAACAATTCCCCTACATTTATCATGCAGTTTAACTCTGCAAGCCCAATACTTTCTCCAAGTTACCATTGTTGCCATCCATATTGAGCATAGGTTTACCACCCTGGACTGTAAAGTGTTGTACACCTAACTAAATGTACCTGATACATTTTGTGGATTAATTTCTGTCTCCTCCACTCAGTGCAATGTGCCAGCAATACCATCACCTTCAACTGTTTCATGCAACCTTATACAGCACAACATAAATGAGATTGCACTTCAAGTAATTGTGTTCATCCTATAAAGCAGCTAACCAGTATACCATTTGAATATACAACTATTTGATCTAACACATACTCTGATAAAAATTTCTACAACATAAGCAATCAGCAGTACGAAGGTGTTTTCCCAATCACATATCCTTCATATCATGCTTTTGTCATACAGTGCTTATTTTGGGCAGTATTACCAGTAAGGTCTACCTGTCTTAAGGATTCTAGCACAGCTTACAGTTTGGTTAAATGTGATTCTCTGTCATTTGAGTAGATTAAGTATGTCATCAAGGTATAGGTTCATACTAGGCTGGCTGCCCTTGTGAGCCTTTTTTAAGCCTAGCCAGTTTCTCTGTCAGAGATGAGAATCAAACCCTGTTAACTTTATCTCTGAAGTAAACATCTTAACAATTATACCAACTCCCAACTTAAGTATGACACTGAATGCTTGAGATTAGGTTTCAAGCATCTAGCCATCTACCTTTGAAAAGCAGCTGGAACTCTGGGAGCCCAAAGGGTAAAATGAAAAAGACCGATGTAGTGGAAAATGCTATCTTTTATTTAGCTTAAGGAGAAAGGGGAATTTGACAGTGTACGTTGTTCATCTCTGTGGTGATCAAAAGCCTTGCATTGCCTTACCTCTCTGTGAACTTATTCATTCTGGGCATTGCATAAATGTCAAACTTGTGCAGCTCTTTCATTGTCCAGAAGTCATTGCAAATCCTTTTGAAGCCATATATCTGGTTTATGGGCTAATTGATTCAGTCTGTTCCATTCACTTTGGGACCCTAAACACCTCTCATTTTAAGCATTTTTCTTGCCACATCAATTACTGCTTTTCTCTAGGACTTGAGTATCCTGTATGATTTCTAGTTTCATAGGTAAGTACAAAGCTAGCTGCCATTGTAGGCCATTTTAAGCCTAGCCAATTTCCCTTTCTTTGCTCAAAATAACCTGTCCCATTTGGTTATACATTTGCTTTACTCATCTCATGGCCAACAGTTATATATTACCCCTAATGAGAGTAACCGGGATCAATCCATAGATAATTTGAGGGGACCCATGCATGGGATAAAGCATTTAGGAGCTACCTGTGTCTGTTAGTAGTAGTAGAGGGTGCAGTCGTGGGGTACATTTTCTGTTTTCCATCCATAGTTGCATTGGAATATGGACAGGAATGATCTTTGTTTTACATGGCTGGGGTGTCTCTTCCAGAGCAGTGGCATCCTTTGTGAGATATACCTGTCTAACCAATCCAAATATTAAAGCTGTTAATCCCAGTAATAGGGCAGTACATGTAAGGAGCCCATGAAATGCAGTAACAAACTTGTCAAATCTGTTGGGCATGGTCTGTACTCATAACATGTTGCTAAGGCCTGGAACTCTTTTTCTGTATCCATCAGGTCAGTATCCTCCCTCCAGTCCTTTAAAAATATTCTGAAAGACTTACTAGCCAAAATCAAACTCTGCTGTTGCTCAACCCCAAAATAAACTATATTCCTAAATATGAACAAGTAGATATCCATACCTTACTCCCCCCCTTCTTCACTCACATCTTTACTTTATTCAGTTTCTCTCACTTGTCTCTGTATCTAAATATGCCGTAACCCTGATTTTTCTCCCATTTTGGATTGTAATTCCTGTTTGTATTGTATTAACTAGCTTTTAATTTTTTTTAAACTGGGTAAAATTTCTCTAAATAGTAAGTAAGTGTCATATATGTTGTACCTAGCCTTAATCAATGTTTTCACATTGTCTAATTTGGTATACGTATATGAACTGTAGATGTTTTTGTATTATTTTTGAAGATTGTAAAATTATTGATCATAAAATGTTTTTGTAATTCTTTGGAGCTTTTCTTCCATGAATTCAATTGAAAATGACACCTACCCAGTCTGACTTTCAGGGTAATCAGATGTCAATAAATAAATAAATATAAGTTTATAACAAGAATGCCCAACTTCAAGAATTTACCCCCAGGATATCACATACAAGGGCTATTGCCATCTAAGGAAAACAGATTGCTGGCCAAATGTCATGGACCATTTCAGGTGATGGAAGGAATAAATGCAGTAAACTATAGTGTTAGATAGCTAGGAAAGAGAAAGACAAATTTATCACAATGATGTATTGAAGTTAAGGAAAAAATTAGAGAATTCTGCATAGAGTCTGTAAGCTAAAGGACACACAAGAGACAAAGGAGTTTCTGCCTGAAGTACAGCTAGAGGAATCCTTTCAGAAATACAAAATAAGAAGTAAGAGAATTTCTCTTTAGAAATAAAGGAATATTTTCAGGAATACCAGAGACTGAACTGAACTGAACTGGAACAATTACTAACATAAGTACAAAAAAATGCTCAGACTAGGCATAATAGTGTCAAAGAGTGACTGGACCAGTCCAGTACTGTTACCTCCCAACCTGATGGAATTATACGATTCTGTAATGACTTTAGGAAACTTAATAGCATGTCAGATGTTGATTAGGTATCCCATGGACAGCACTGATGAGTTGGTAGAGAACTTAAGGGAAGACCTGATGACAACACTATCAGACTCAACAAATGGATACTGACAGATACCACCTACCCCCACACTGCCCAAAGAAGAAAAGAAGCTTTTGAAATCCCTGTTGGTTTCTTTTAGTGTGAAATGTTACCATTTGACCCACATGGATCCTCAGCCACATTTCCGAGACTGATGGAAAAATAAGGAAGCTCCACTCATTATATGCCACTGCTACATATGTGGATGATGTATTCATTTAGAGGTCCGAGTATCCCATTTACTAAAAGTGATTATTTGTTAGATTTCAGGCAGGGTTGACTGCAGACACTAAGAAAAGTATACTGGTTATGGTAGAAGCCATGTACTTAGGGTACCTTATAAAAGCGTATAGAAAGAAGACTGCGTAAAATAAAAAAATACAAAAAAAAAATTGCCTGTATCCATCTACTAACAGGTGATTGCTTTTCTTGAACTAGCTAGGAACTGCAAAAGTTTCCACTTAATTTAGTGACTCTTTCCTATCCTTTGACAGCTGTCAGAAGAGGGAAGTTTCCTTTGAAAATGTGTGAGGCTGTTGATGCAGATAGAGCTTTTACTGTATGCAAAAGGATCCTATATTCTGAACCAGTGTTAGTAACTCCTGACTTTACTTTGGAGTTTACCTTGTATGCCGTCACATCAGAGGTATGTTTGGGAGCATTGCTGTCCTAAGACCCTCAAGTGAGGAACAGCCTGTGTGCTGTATCAGTAGAAAGCTGAGCAGTGCAGGATGAACATACCTGGCCATTGAAAGAGTGTCTGCCTATAAAGTGGGACTGACTACTCTGCTGTGGATTCCTCCTTGTCAGGCAGGCACTTCAGTTTGGTAACTGATCAAGGCCCTTTGCAATAGTTAGTTGAGTGAACTGATGGTAATATATACTTGTGCCAGTAGACACTACTCATTTGACCCTTTCAGTATACATGACCACTGATCACCACAGCTAATCCCAATTCATTCTGTCAGATGCCTTTTTTGGTGATACAAGCTTATGGTGCACCTACAGTTTTTTTTTTCATTTTTCGCTACTGTACTGCAGCCATGAAATTGATGTAGATATATATATATATAAGTTGGGGTAGTGTTGTATCTAAGCACCTACATTGGGGTACTGAGAGGGTTTTCCCTCAAAAAGAAAAATGTTGTATTATTGCTATTCATTACATTTCTCAGTATTTAAAAATGGATGAAGCATGGCTTCTTCTAAATGAGTTGAGGGAATAGAGGAAAAGCTTACTTAAGTTGCTTACTGAAACACCATCTTTATACTCCAACACTTCAGTTGTTTTAGTCAGAGTAGGAGATTATATCAGAGTTGTACCTGGTTTGTGGTACAAAAGATGTTCATCCACTAGTGGGTGTCAGTGATCAGATCTTCCCATGCCTCTGTCAGAGAGGACTTCTTCAATACCTAGACAACTTATTTTTATACTCTTACATGTGGAACATCATCAGCAGGGTTTTGGGTCACTTCAGTACTTCAAGTACCAAGGCTTGCAAAAAATGCTGCTTTGCCCATGAAGCTTTTGCAAACACTTTAATGGTTTTATAGTAAAATGGGGGTGCTACTATGTGGGTAGAAATATATATTACCAGGGATGTAGATGTAGATGAAGTTATAGTCATCCGTATGGTATCATGATGTTTATAAAGAATATGTTCATATTATTGGTATCAGCTCATGGATGTTGGTGATTCTCTGCACTGTTTTGCATATATGGCATGATGGTATAAATTGTGTTATTCTGAACTGCTCAGATCTTATGGAAAAATTCTGCAAAACACATTTACTGTGGTAGATACTCCATTTATAAAGCACAAGATTTGATAATCTTCACATAGGTGATTGCATTTTACATATGCATACAGTTTTTTCTATTATAATATCAGCATATATTGATGCAGTACTGACTGCCTTGATGTTTGTGTGCAGTATTTAATACAAATACAGCTATATACTTCTAAGCTCTACAAATCAGTTATTCACATGTATTTTTCCAATGCTGTTATATTTTATATGCATGCCTATGTTATGTCAGAATAATTAGTCTTACTGGATATTTCCCACGTACATTTATATGCTTAGATTTTTACAGCTGTCATTCTGTGTAGGTTTATTAGTGTCTAACAAGGTGTACATAATAACCTCAGAATGTGGCATTCTTTGCATGGACAAGTTTATGTACCTGTGATGTGAAGCTTGTGGTAGTCCTGGCATATGTCTGTGTCAGCAGTTCATTGTGAGTGTTTTCCCATCTACTGTATTTATATGGTTGTGTTAAATTTTGGGTATTAAGGTAGCAATTAAGGCATTAATCAAAGTTTTTCCTACAATAGTTTGCTACTGGAGGTCATGTGAATATGAAGTGCATTACATCAGAATGTTTGAGATAACATATATGTTACTGTGTATACTTGGATAGCAATGTACATACAAATGCACAGACCTCTATATGGATTTTAGCTGCTCTGCCATCTGCTGTGCCTGGCATGGTGTATTACCTTTTGAAGAAGTGTACCAGGACTTTTCATGTGTCACATCTGATGAGATAAGTGATGGATGCTACTAGTGGTGACGACCTCACTCAGCAACATAAAGTATTTTGGATAGGTGATAGGATGTCAACAGTGACACACATGACATCAGTCAGCTTGAGTTGTTTAGCTACTTTTGTATCTATGGGCTGGTACATTCCAGTGAGTACCCACCCAGGAAGACAAGCAGTTCATACATTCCACTGCAGGTATCACTGAAGCATTACATGCTGTACCTCACATGCTTGCAGCCCTGCATAATGGTGCTGAAAGACACCATGTGGTACTGGTGCAAGGCATGCATGCAGATGCAGAACCTTACCATGTCTTAGACCATCGTGAGACAAGTTAGTTTTACCCTACTGATGTGTTCCAATAGTAATCCTGCTCAGTACGAGAGAAACTGCAGGTTCAGACATTTGGTGTATGTGCTTGGCTAAGGAGCCAATGGGGCGAAGGTATCATCTGTGGGATTATGACTGAATACCTCTAAGTCAGAATCCCACCTAAACATAACGATACCGCAGCACTGCAGATCTCCGGTTGGCCAGGGATAGCCGGCCACAAGGTTGGCAAGGAGCACTGCTCGTCACTGGGTCGCCTCTCTCCAGCACTGCACCACACATTCATGGGGAACCCGATGCTAAATAATTTTTCAGTTCTTGAAAGTGTTTGCAGTCACAGATGTGACTTGAGGATGTGTGGGTTTTGCTGGGTCTATATTAGAACCCCCGAATGTTCAAAATTTCGAGTGTTCTAATATTGACCCATTTTCAGTGAACACTGAAAATATTGAAGAAACAGAAAACCAAATTTTTTCCTAGGGAAAGAATTTGGTTGTACGTTTCTGTTGCTTCAGTATTTTCAGTGCTGTGGTGGAAAGTTACGGGTCGGGTTCAGGTAAGTGTGCGATTGTGTGGATGTGAGAGTTAGGGCGGGTTAGTTGAGTTAGGGTTAGGGTGCGGGTCAGGTAAGTGTGCGATTGTGTGGACGTGAGGGTTAGGGCGGGGTAGGTGGGTTAGGGTGCGGGTGAGGTGACTGTGCGATAGTGACGGACCTTAGGGTTAGGGTTTGAGTTAAGGTAAGTGGATAGTTAGTGGTGTATGTATAGTTTAGTGTAGGGTTAGGTGTAAGAGTTTAGGTGTATGCGTGTGGATTGCTGTTTGTTTGGTGTGCTTGTGTTGTGTGTATGTGTTTTGGAACTGTGAATTTTTTCCCCTAGGAAAAAATTAGCTGTTCTGTATGTTCAGTGTTTTAAATTTTCGATTCATAGGGTTCGATATTAGAACACTCGAAATTTTGAACGTTCGGTGTTCTAATATAGACCCATTTTGCCATGGAGATTTTGAAGCTACCTGTGCAAGAAACTGAATAATTCACTCTGTCATTTGTCTAGTTTTATTGGTGTACTGGAATTCTCATACACAGAACTACAGATCTGTGAATGAGAATCTGGTTTTAATCATGCTAATCATCAGCCTTCTTGCATATCGTTAGTCTCAGCCTCACAATTCCTGCAAGGCAGACAAGCTCTGTCAATATCACAACTTTGTCTGTTTTGGTCAGGGCCATGCTGGTTTTTTTTCATCTGGCCACAGTCATCACCATTTACTCAAAAAAAAAAAAAAAAAACTACATTAAATTCAATTAAAAATTAAATTTACATTAAACTATATATTTTGCATTCATGTGGACATTGCTGTATGTCTTATATGAGTGCTTGTTATTCTGTCTGTACCCTGTATGCCATATCACCTAACCAAATGATTATGTCTGTGTTAATATTTTTAACATGAGATGGATAAAATGACAGTATAACCTGATGTTGCAGGTTGCAGGGTATGCAGTGGTTAGGGTACTATATATGCATCAAGTCATTATACCGCGGAGGTGGTGCTGAAGTAGCGTTGTCACCTCACAGTAAGACGCTGACTGGTTCGATTCTCAGCTAGAGCATCTTCTGCATGGAGACATGCATGAATGGGTGTACCTTCGTTGAAGGTTGTGCGTCAGGCCTGGCAAGCCGGTACGTAAAAATCAACTGCCAATCATTAGCGGACCGGAGTTCCGCTGTGGTGACCCCTAACCGCGAAAAGCCGAAAGACACAATATGCATCAAGTCATTGCAGCACTTACAGTGTGAACATCATGTTATGTTTTGTACTCTTTAACTATGTAGCATGTCACAATACATAATGTTCTGCTAGATGTTACCATGTACATTTACACCTTGTTGTGCTGACCTCACTGATCCTTCCAAATGATGATTCTGTTCTTATTAAGCTGCTGTCTTCATTCTGTAGATGTTCTGGTTCTCTGCTGTGAATTGTGGTAGTATCATCACTACACCCTAGTCTGTAATGTGACCAGTCTTGGACTTTATCATATTATGCTGTTTGCTGAAAGCCTGTTCTCCTTTAGCCTGTTTCGGATGTTCTGTAGATTACTTAAGTGATATTTTTTCATCTTTGATGGTCCTAAAGATATCTTTTTGGTAACACTGTGTCGTATGTTTTTCATTGAGCTCTTGGTCCGTTGTCAACTTCCAAAAGACAGATACCACTCCAAAAGGGTCTATATTACATGATCGAATTGTCAAATTTTCGAACACGTAATAGTCGACCCATAATAATCAAACCACCAGAATGTCGAATGGAAAAGAAAAAAAGAAAAACCCACCCAAACAAACCATTTAAATGCTCTACGCAGGGGGGCAAACCCCCCTGCACCCCACACACATCCCCTCTACTTCATTGTATCAACTACGAGATCACACAACAGTGCAGACAATGGAAAACTTCCATTTCTGCACTGTACAAAGATCTCCATTGAACCATTCCACATTGTGGCGGTTCAATTACGGGTCGACTATTATGTGTTCAAATATTTGACCATTCGATCACGTAATATAGACCCGTCCAAACAAGATGGATGGCTGATTTTTGTGTTAATATTGTATTAATATTTTGAATTTTGTATTAATAGCCAAGGATGACTTGGAAGATTTTTCTGTTTCATCTGCAGGTAGAGTATGCTAGGTTTTCACCTGTTCAGTGTTGTAGAAATGTTTTCTATCCATAGTAATAAATACTGTACAGTATGCAGTTTTTAGCAGGTTTATGGTAAATTCAACATTTCAGATATATGTCCATTTCCTATTATTCTTTCCTTTATAACAGAACTGTAGGCATGGCCTACACATACTGTTCCACTTAAGGGAACATCCTTGCAACTTCCAGCCTCTGTAGTTCAAACTCAGTCATGGACAGGAGTGCACAAGACACTGTATGCACTTTATCAATCTGTGGTTTAGCATTTTGTTTAAGCTTAGTCTTGGCATTTAAATTCTTTAAGGTACTGATTTCTTTGGTGAAAGCTTGTCTTGCATCTAACATCCATGGCAAGTTTTGGGCTGTGTCCTGATTATGCCGTCTTTCATCTGAGACGTTAAACCGTGGTGTCATCTGATTGAGTTAGTGTTAGCTCATGTGGATGTAAAAGAATCCCACAGCAACTTCTGAAAAGAATAATGGTCCTTTATTTATGCAAAAAAGCAAACTATTTACAAATGTACATATATATATATATATATATATATATATATATATATATATATATATATATATATATATATATATAATTTTCCATTTCCTTCCTTTAGTATTATACAGTCATAATTATCTTATACATTTTACCAATTTTTATCTTTACTAGATCCTTACTCCTCCTTCTATAACCACCATCTGAGTTACTCAGTATTAGTTGCCAAAATCTATTTTCCATTAAACATAACTTAATTTACCCCTTCATTCTCTATAACCCATATAACAAAACACCTATTTATCTATTCTTTTAAAAATATTCTTTACTTCTGCTCTTATAATATCCATATTTAATCATGTTCATATTTATCTTATCCATTTATTTTATATCTTCAAAGATGTTTCTTTATATAGTTGTTCCCTTAATTTCATTATTCTTTTACATTTCAAAAACACATGTTCAGTAGTTGACTCTTCCCCAGAGTGTAAACATATTATTTCACTTTTTCTTTTTATATATATTTCCTTTCATTGATAATTTATCTATTACCAGTCTCCAAAAAAATTACTTTCTACTTTTTTATTACATCATTTATTTCTTATTTTTATAGCTTTATTTTCCTTCTGTTTCATTTTCCATGGTTTAACATAATAAAATTGTATCATTATATTCTTGTACCATACTTTTCTTTCCTTATGTACTTCATCAGTTTTTAATTTCCACTGTAATATTTTTTCTTGATAATATTTCATCTCTTCATTTTACATTTTTTCTCTTTTGCTCCTTTTTACCATACTCCAAAATCAATCATACTTATATTTAAACATTTTTACAACTAATTTCTTATAGTTCTTTAATTTATCCTCTCTAACACTCTATAAAAATGTAATGAAGTAGTGTATACCAGTGGGTTCATTAACCCTAAACTTCCCCCCTCTTTATTTAAATACAAAACTCCTCTTTTTTACAGGATTCCGTCTAGAATCCTATATGAATGAAAACATTAAATGCAATAATTATTTTTTCAAACATCTTTGGCAGCATAACTATGCTATTTTTCCCAAACTGGATTTATCATTTTTTTTCTAAAAGATAATCTATATATTCTCCAGGAAAAAAAAAACATTTCTTCTAACACTTCTGTTATTTTTCCCTGTCAGATTCTACTTACATTCTTATTTCCAAAGTTTATACAGACATTTCATTCATTCTAAAAAAATACCATGTCTTAATCACATCACTTAATCCTTTAATTTTCTGCTTATTTAAAGTCATACCCATTATTTCTAAACACTCATTTAGACAAAATATTACTTCTTTTAAACAAATCTTGTTTTTTTTTTGCAACTACTGTCGTATCATCTGTGTACATTAATAAAAACTGGAATTTTTAGTCCTCAGGTTTATGTACCTAGCCTCTTTCATTTTACAATTTATTTCACAAACCATCACATTCATAACTAAAGCAGGAAGTATACAACTCATTGAACATCCCTGGTTTGCATCCTTCCTCATATGTGTCTCTTTACTTCAGCAACCATTTACTAGAATCTTTACTTTATTATTCCTATAAATATACATACATAAATAATTTCACTATTTTCTCACATTTATATTTTTTTCATTATTGTCTACAAAATATCATGTCCTGTTGCATCAAATGCCTTATTAAGATCCCCCATCATATGTTTACCTTCTTCACTTCTTTTTACAGTATCACCCATAATCTCTGCCACTATCATTAATAATTCTTGATATTCCTCCCCTTTATGATGTATATATCATCCTCAATAACACATTCCATTTTAGTTTCAAATCTCTTTTGCATTATTTTCATAAAAATATTCATCCTTATCATTTAGTACTATTGGTCCCCGTTTTTTTAATTGTCATTTGTGGTCTTTCTTCCAAAAAAATTAAATATTCCAGTACATAATTCTTTATGCATAAAAACATCATTTAGCCATTCATTCAAAATCTGTAAAATATTATTTTTGCCATTCTATTACATTTTTCTACATTTCATATTTTAATCCATCTGGTCCTGCAGCTGACTCTATATTCACTTGTCCTAGTACTTTGTTTAATTCATATAGAGAAATATCCTTTTCAGTCCCTTTACTTTCTTGCTCTGAAAACATTTTTTACTTCCCATATTTTTTCAATTTCTTTTTTCTTTAAACATTTGTTATACATACTCTACTACGGTAGTCATAGCTTGTTCCTGAGTTCTTTCTGTTTCTTCTTTTACATTTTTCATTTCTCTCATTATGCTGGTATTGTCCTTTACTTTCTACTTTAGTATGACAATACTGCTACTCTTTTTCCTTACAAAATTCAAATTTTTTTTGATTCCTTCTATATAATTCTTTTTCTGTATCAAAATACTCCCATAATGTTCAAATCTTGCAGTGCATCTTTAAATATTCTCTTACACATTTCCTTATCTACCTGATCATAACTGCCACTGTATTCCAAAATTGTTAATCTTCCATTTTACTAATGTTACATCTAATAATTTCACATTTTTCCAAATTTTACAATTTGTTTTTTGTATTTTGTAGAAATTTCATAATTTCTACAACATATATCTATTTCAGAACACCAATCATTTCCCCAATTCCAAATTACCCCCCCCCCCATAATTTTTCTGTTTGTAATCCTTCTTCACTTGTTAAGAATCTTGTATCTTGTAATACATTTACATTTATGTCACATTTATTTACACCATTCCAAACCCCTGTCCTTTTCATTATTTTCTTACTACTATTCACATTTAAAGAAACCACTGTAAAATTACTTTCCCTTTTCTTAGTTTTCTAGAAATTATAACTTTTAGTTTTTCTCACCTGTTTTCTTTTTTCTTTTGTACTTATCCCTTTAAATTTTCTTTCCTTATGTTTTATCCTTTACAAATAGAATTCTTTTCCCCTGTTTACTGCTTTCCAGTTTATATTTTCTTAATCATATGTTCCAGAACTTTTCTGTATTTCTTCCATTTTGTCGTATGTATCTAATTTCTCTTCTACTTCTAACACTTCCTCTTTCTGCTCTTGGTCAAACTACCCTTTGTATTAATATTACATAGAAAGATTGGACATCGTTTGTTAAGGGTCTTAAAGCAGCTGATAAGGAGTTGGCTGGTGGCAATGGTAACTACCTTATAGTCTGGGAAAAAGGTGGCATACCTATAAACCTGTGTCAGCCTTTCCCAGGTTGGTGTGTGTGTGTGTGTGTGTGTGTGTGTGTGTGTGTGTGTGTGTGTGTGTGTGTGTGTGTGTGTGTGTGTGTGTGTAAATCAAACCTCAAGGAGTGTGTGCGTGTCAGCTACTTGGGCAGGGACACAAAGCACTGGTTGGACAGAGATGGTGCTAGAGGTAGGGTTGGCCACTCAGCTGAGATCTCAAATCTATAGCTGTGTCAGTGGGGAGTCTTATTTAGGATGTGGAGAACGAGGGAGAAGTAGATGTCAAAAAAGAGAAGACCTAGAACTGTCCCCTGAGGGACTTCACTAGTGACCAGCATCTCTGTGGAGGTGAACTCTCCTATCATAACTTATTAGGTTCTATCTGAGAGTTAACTGGCTATCTAGTAGGTGTGATGTAGGGGGTCTACTTCTAAAATTTGAAGTTTCAGAACATCAACTTTGTTATGGTCAAGACCATAATAAGTTTTGAAACATTAAATGGAGATTGCCATACAGAATGGTATATTTGCCAATTTCCTGGATGCAGTGTGATCTCAGAGTTGGTATATTTAATTAGCAGGGGGTGTGGGGGGAATTGCCCCCCCTGCAAAAAGTAAAAAAAAAGATTTTTTCTTGTTTTTGTTTTTTTACTTCAATTTTGAAGTTTTAAAAACTTCGATCTTATGATCTCGACCATAAGCAAGTCGATGTTTTGAAACTTCAAAATTTAGTAATAGACCCAATATAGAGATTTATACCTAATTCAGTGAGTTTGTCTGCAGTTCCTGAGCTGGATATTGTATCAGATGTCTTGGCCAGGTCAAGGTAGGTACTATGCACCATTTTGTCAGCTCCCATTACTTTGGTGACCTTCTCAAAGATACCTGCCAAGCTGAATAGGCATGAGCTAACTTTGACGAAAGCATACTGTGTAGGATCCAGTGACTGAAGGTTTCTTATGTCATAGTTTTATCATTTCCATAATAATTCTTTCCATGGCTTTGCATATGAGACTAGTCAGATTTGTATGTCTGTAGTTACTGTGACCAAAGGTGGCCTGACCTCTTGCAAAAGGATGACCATTGCAAATATCCTACTATATCACTGTTGCAGTTTTCTTCACTGAAGGGATCTCCTGCCAAGGATAGCTCAACGCTGACTACTGTATCAAAGCGTTTAGGATTTTATAGGTGCTGTACAATTACACATATGCTCCCTGTGTAGAGCATAAAGGTGATATATGGACTCAAATACTTCTTTGCCACCAGTCCAAACACCAAGATCGATCATTGGTCTGAACCCCCATCTGCTGTCCTGGTTACCAAACCGTCTTCAGAAAAGTGCCACATTGGATTTTGTGTCTCTTTTTTTTTCTCAGTATTGTGTTTTGTGTTCTTATAATCCAAGAAGGTAAAATGTCAGAGTAGAAGGCAAATTCCACATAAAGACCATCATGACTAGTGTCTTTTTTGCCTTTGTGCTTCCCATGACCAGACAGTGCTCTGTCAAGTGTTCATCCCTAAGACCCTCCATAGTCATTTATCTTCCCTTTCCATATACCTTGAGAACCAACATCTTAACTTGTTGGCTGTAGTTGCTATGGCAGAATACTCCCTTCTCAAGGGACAGCCATCTTCCAAAAAGAAGGCCGAAAAGTGTAGGCCTGATCTTGTTGCTGTTCAGTATCCACTGAAAGTCTCACTAGAAGCTAGTGAAAGTCTGAAGAACATTCA
Source organism: Protopterus annectens (assembly GCF_019279795.1). NCBI lineage: Eukaryota > Metazoa > Chordata > Ceratodontiformes > Protopteridae > Protopterus > Protopterus annectens. Next base: position 956,520,260 of record NC_056748.1, on the reverse strand, counting down.
GTGCTTGCATCAGATTCCTCTATCACAACTGTGTGGGAAGGTTGGCATGGATCCGAGATCTACGCCCTCTGAGGCTTTTTCAGACATTTGTTCTGGATATTGAGGGGAACCGTGATTGATTACTTTCAAGGGGCCAAGGGGATTCCTCAAATCTTTGTTGGAAAGAGATTCATACCATGATCATTGCACCCACAGAGGGACTGAGCCACAGAGGGGTGTTAGGGCACATCTCCCACTTAAGAAAAGACAAAAGACCAGGTGTATTACCCCTGTTGCTAAAGATCCGTAATGTGAATGACAGCATTTTACTCAATGCTTGTTTAATGCATTGATATCCTTGAATTCTCCTCAAATGGTGTTAGTCCCTGCTCCTCCCTAGTCTTCCACACCCATTAAAAGAACAAGGGAACTGGATTCCTCAGATCAGAACCTAGATTCTATTTTCAAGGAACCCCTTGCATACTCCTCTCAAATTCCTTCTCCCCTAGACTATGGTTCAAAGGAACAGGATTCTTTGAGCCCGGATTCCCCCTTGGAAACATTCTCCTTTGGGGATGCTGTTGCTCATATGATGGAGTACTTTAGGTAGGATTGCTCCCAGGCCTCTGACATCCAAAAGAGATCATACAAGCTTCTACAAATGAAGTCTGCTAGGCCATCTGCAGTTCCTCCTGAAATGGCAGCACATTTGAACCCCATCATTTCAACTTCTGTAGCTGTTTTTTTTCATTCTCAACTGATAAGCCTTCTAAACTTTTACCTTGTTTTAAGGTCCTTCCTTTTGATAAGGACAGTCAAGCTATGAAAATGTTGGGTAAAAAGGCATATACTGCTGCCACGTTGTCATTTCAGGCTATTAATTACCAACCCCGCATGACCAAGTATGTCTTGGTTGTTCTTTTGCAGGCTATTAATGTTGTGTCTGATCTGCTTGTTTCAGAGGTGAAAGCTTCAGTTCTTTCCCTGCTTGGGTCCACTTCCCAGATTGCTTGTTATTTCAAAAAATGCAATTAGAATGCTTTGTTGCTTCATCCAGGGCTGCTGCTTTTGGTTCTGTGATGAGGCATTCATTATTCATGGCTTTGTCTTCAGGCCTTGCCTGATGATATTAAAGCCAAACTTTTGGATGATCCTCTGGATAATAATAAATCTAATTCGGACAGCTGCTGCTGACACCCTTATCCTGGAGGGACTTGAAGAGAAGGCCATGCAGGAACTCAAGCATATTTTTCTCCACCCCCACACCTAAATTTCAGAGGAATTACCCTTCTAAATATGCCTTTGTAGGCAGAGTTGTTAATCTCCCAAAAGTAAGAAAGGGTCCAGACGTATGCTTCCTGATAAGTCCACTCAGACTTCTACATCTCAGAAGCCTTCCTTTCAGGACAAGCCTGTTTCTATTTGAAATTTTGCCTCCTCTTCCCCTTGGCCAGGTCTCCTTGTCTCTCTGCTTTTCTCAGTCTCTCCAAAATTGGCAACAGATCACTTCAGACTCTTGGTGGTATCATTCATCAAGAGTACTTCATGATATGGAACCCCCCCCCCCAAGGCATTCTGTAGCATCCTCCAAACCAACTTTATCTTTTCCCAGAGGTTTTGCAGTCCATTTTGGATCAGGGCACAGTTAAACCTGTTCCACCCACCCAAGTGGGAAGACGTTTTTACTGCAGGATATTTTTGGTTCCCTGGAAGGAGGAACAACACTGGACCACTCTCTCCTAAATTATTTTCTCAGGGTACCTTCTTTCAGGATATTATCTCTTCAGACTTTGTTTCCTCCTCTTCTCCCCCCAGGCCTTCTTGGCCTCTCTAGACCTCCAGGATAACTATCTTCACATACCTATTCACCCTATGTTCAGGACATGTTTACATGTCTCTGCTTCTTCCTCTTGTTTTCACTTCTCTACTTTGCTCTTCGGCCTTTCTACTGCCTCAACACTATTCACCAAATGCCTCACTCCTGTCATTGCCTTTTGCAGGGTTCAAGGGATACAGATATTCCCTTATCTGGCCGACCTGGTTATTCACGCTTCTTCTCCTTACAGTCTTGTATAAGATCTTCACTTTACCACTTGTCTTTTACACAATCTGGGGTTCACCATCATTCTCAAGAATTTGGTGCTTACACCTTCCCAAGATCATATTTTTTTGGTTGCAGGATTCAGACCATTCCCATGCTGGCTTCTCTTCCTGTTCACAAAGTTTTGTTTTTGACAACCTTCCAATCTCTTCATCCTCAGTCCTCTCTCACAGCCAGGGAGTTTCTCAGGATTCTGGGATTTACAGCCTCCACTATTTCCATGCTTTCTCCTGCCTGGCTCCATATGAGGAAGCTTCAGTGGTACCTCAAATCGGTGTGGCTTCAACAATGCCATCCTCTGAAGTTCCCTGTTGCTTTGCTTCCTTGTCTCAAACTTGATCTCCTGTCATGGATTCAGCAAATTTCTGACATTGTGGGACTGCCCTTTCATGCTCTACGTCCTCCCAAGAACTGTTCACAGATGCCTCAGATTTGGGGTGGGGTGCTTCTTATGCCCCTCTGAAAGTTGAAGATCTCTGGCCTCTTCATCCAAGGTCAGAACATATCAATGTAAAAAAGGGCCCTAATTCTGTTCTTAGAGGCTTTTCATTCCCTTTTTCTCCCCACCCCCTGAAAATCTTCATGGATAATACCACAGTGATATGGTATATCAACAAGGGGTGGGGGGTACGAGGTCTTATCTCCCTTGCAGGCAAACTGGTAAGGCCTGGGACCAGGCTATCAGTTATTAAGTGATTATTCATGTAGTTTACATTCCTTCAGAGCACAGTCTAGTCGCAGACTGTCTGACCAGGTCCAGAACAACAGGCTGATGAATGGATGCTTTACAGCGATGTGTTTCTGGGGGTCCCCTTCACATGGTCAACATTTCAGAATGTCCAAGACCATATGACCAAGACCATATGATCAACATTCAAAATCGATCATGTGGAACCGGCATCTCCGTACAGTGCAGAATGGAAAGATTTCCATCTTCCACACTGTAGTGAGATCTCAGCATTGGTATATTTAAGTTCCAGGTGTGTGTGGGGGGCTGGAGATCCCCATGGGGGGGTGCAGGAGTGCATAGCCCCCCTGCTTGCAGCATGAAGGTAGGTTTTGGTTCTGTTTTTTTTTTTTTTTTTTTTTTTTTTATTACATGGTCGACATTTCAATTGTCGATCATATGCTCTCGGCCATATGGTCTTCAACATTCTGAAATGTCGACCATGTGAAGTAGATCCATTTCTGGATATAGTCAATCAGTGGGGTATTCCTCAGGTAGATCATTTTGACTCCCCTCTGAACAGACAACTTCCTGTATTATATTTGACTGTACTAAGTCCTCTGACTTGAAAAGTAGATGTCCTGTCTTCTCATTAGAAGGGAATGTTTCTGTATGCCTTTTCTTCTATTCCTCTGCTGTCAAGAGTTTGGTATAAGATCAAGCAGAACTCTCCCAAAAATCTTGTGAGTGACTCCCATTTGGCTCATACAGCACTTCTTCCCCTTTCTTTTTCATCTGGCCAGGGGCAGTCACCTCAAATTGCCTCACAAGGTGGATCTTCTCACAGAAAGACAATGTATCTATTATCGATCTTCACCCATCCACTCTTCAAGTAACACTGTGGGTGATAGGGTTTTTATCCCTTTTAGGCACCTCTTTTCTGAGGATCTTCTTCAGGTTCTGCAGGAGGTCAGGAAACCCACTTCCAGAAAATCATATATGTCTAAATGGAAAAGATATTCTGTTTGGTGCCTGTCTCACTTTCAGGATCCTTTCTCAGAGGGGGTACTTCTGGTTTTCTCTTATTTGTGTGATCTGCTCCATGTCGGCTTGGCATATTCTTCAGTTAAAGCTCACCTGTCGGCTATCTGCTTATCTACCTTGAACCCCCTTTTGGTCTCTTAGTTGGAGGTCAAGCAAATTCTGAAAGGCATCCTTCATGTCAGGGCCCCAAGAAAGCCTGTTCCACCTTCTTAGGACCTCAGTTTTGTTCTTGAAAAAATTGTACTTGGAAGACTGTTCTTTTGTTGGCTGTTACTTTAGCCAAGAGAGTGTCCGACCTTCTGGCTCTTATGGCCATTCCTCCTCCTTTTTTTAATTTTTCACAGACAGGGTGTCTCTTCATGCTAATACTTCTTTTATGCCCAAAGTGGTTAATGAGTAGTCCCTTAATCAGTCTATTCAACTTCCTTCCTTTTTCTTTCTCCACAGTCTGCCATTGAGAAGGTTCTCCACACCTTGGACCTACACAGACAGCTCTGATATTATTGGGGGAAAAAAGATTATTCACAAAGCTGAGCACTTTTTAATTCTTTTCATCCCAGGACAGGGTTTTGCTGTTTCCAAGCAAAACATCTCCTCCTGGATCTCTGAAGTCATTTCCTTTTGTTATTCCTTCCATGGCAGATGTCTTTCTTCATCTGTAAAGGCATATTTTACCTGGGTGGTTGCCTCTTCTGGGGTCTTTTTCCAGTTTTTTTAGGCACCAGTTCCATCCTTTAAGCTGCTACTCAGTCCTCTGTTCATACTTTTACTAAGCATTATAAATTGGATAATGTTTCCCAGATCAGGGCAGGTTTTGCCAGCTCTGCTCTACATGGGTTTTATAGAGGGCTGTTGTGTGCCTTTCTCCTCTCAGTCATCATCTAAGCTCTAGTATTCTGCCTTCAGTGAAGAATACTGCAACAGTGATATGGAAAAACGTAGTACAGTAGTGTAAAATCTTACTGTAACAGTAGATGTCCTTCTCTTCACTGTTGCAGTATTTGGTCCCACCCTGCTTTCCTCCTGTGTTATAGCTGTTGCCCTTGGTTACCCTTTTTGCCAAGGGGCTCTCACTTCCTTTCCCTTCTTTTTTCTTCTGGATGTAGATGTTCTGTGTTTGGAGGCATTTTTGTTCTCCTGAGGCAGTTCATTTCTGAGTATTTACATCTTAGGTTCATAGGTTCATAGGTTTATACTAGGCTATCTGCCCTAAGGCATTTATAAGCCTAGCCCAAATTTCTGTGGCTTACGCCACCCCTTATATGAAAAAATACTGTGCCCATTAGTTTGTTGTGCCTCTGTCCAGCAGTGACACAGAGATGATTCCCGGGGTAAACCTACGATCTCCCATCCACAGGTCTAGATTTCTCTTGAACAGAGTCAGCGAGGTGCTCTGCCTCACATGGACCGGGATTTTATTCCACAGCATAGGGAGTCTCTGAGTGATAAATCTATCCCTCCAGCACATCCTATTTATATCCGTGCTAAGGTTTAAGTCACTTGCTCTAGTGGTTTTGGTGGATTTGGATTTTTGAGGTGGAGCATGTCCATTAATTCCGGGTTGGACATGGCCTTGTATGTCAGGCACATGTCACCCGGTATGCGACTGAATAGAGCTGGAGTTTCTTCAATCTGGCAGCATATGACAGATTTTGGAGTCCCTTTATCCTTTTGGTGAGGAACTTTTGGGGTCTCTCCAATTGCTGCAGATGTCGGGTGAGATACATCCCGAATGGGGCATTGTACTCGATCATTGGTCTGATAAGTGAAGAGTACAGGGGAACAATGACCTCACTAGATCTGGATGTGAATCCCTTCATGATCAGGTGGGCAATGTAGAAGGTCTTTCTAACCACTTTAGCAATGTGAGTGTCAAAGAAAGGCCACTGTCAACCTGGGTCCCCAGGTCCCTGATAACCTCTTCTGTGCTTAGTGGATTGCCACCTATATGGTAGCTTGGGGTTACCTTGTTTTTCCCGAAGGGTATGACTATACATTTTTTGGCGTTTAACTTCAGGCCATGGCTCTGGCACCAGCTATCTGTTTCCGTGAGTCCCTTCTGAAGGATATCCGTGTCCGATGCACTTTCCACTATGGCGCCCAGTTTGCAGTCATCTGCAAACTTTGTCAGCCAAAGTCCTCCCATGCTGGCCTGTACTTCTGAGAAGTAGATGCCAAACAATAGGGGGCCAAGGACCGAGCCCTGTGGGACACCACTTGTGACCGGCTTGGAGTCTGACACAGCGCCAGCAACTCTAACCCTGTGGGTTCTGTCCTTAAGCCAGTTTGCAACCCATCTGTCTGTCACTTTTATGTACTATGTGAGGATTATACATGTGATGTATGGTGCCTGTAAAAATCTAAAGGCTTTAGTATACTGGTCAGACATTGGGCTATCCTTGACAGGTAATCCCTTCAGTAAAGAATACTGCAACAGTGAAGAGGAGGACATCTGATTTTACACAACTGTACTTTCTCCATTTGTTTAGCATGAAGCCTGTCTGGAAGCTATGGTTAAGTAGTGACTGTAGTGGTCCTGATAGGTCACATTTCATGCTATTTAGGAGGCATCCTGTGATATTATTGAGGCCCAGTGATGCAGTGTTCTTAACACTGTAGAGTGCATTGAGGACCTGTTCTCTAATGATAGTTGGGGGAGGTATGCTTGATGTTATTTCCTTGGGCTGGCTTGGTGAGGAGAGAGGATTACAAACTGGAGCTGAATTTGTCAGCCAAATGTTTTGCTGTTTTCTGGCTTAGTGAAGATGGCATCATATACAATTAGTTCTGCACGTTGTGGTGTACTGCTATTGAGGTTTGGACATAAAAGAAAGTTTTATGGCTGTCATTGGCATGGAAGACTGTTTTTATCTCAGATGTTACTTTGATAGACTTGATTTGCCTTCCAAGTTGCATATTTACATTGATGAGAGAATTTTTATCCTGCTGGGCCTTGCACTTTCTAATTTTTGCCATGATTTTCTTCCTTTTATTATACATCCAATTGATGTTAGGATTCCACCAGGGTGCCTTGGTTTTTTAGTTGTTCTGTGCCCACTCCTGGTAGACACAACTGTTTCTCTGCATATGTTTATCATTTTACAGCTTTCCTGTGAACAAGTCTGCGTAGGCTGCAGTGTTTTCATGGTTTAAGAGGGACTTGAAATGTTGCCAGGTTATCACTTAGTAATAGGAAGGTTGCCTTAGAATAGTTCCTAAATGTTCAAGTGTTAGCTGGTGTCCTGCGGTGGGGGTGGAGGATGCAGCATTCACCCATGTGAGTGAGGACCAGATCCAATATGTTTGCATCCCTAGTGAGCATATGAGTTATCTGGTCCATAGTTTTGTGTTTACAAAGGGGGTTACCTGGGTCATAAAGGGGGGGGCCTATAGCTTGCACAGATATTGTTTGAGACTTTGCCTACAGTAATATGGACATGGAGAAGCTCAAGCACATCATCCTGTTTGACTAGCCTTGAGGTATGCTTGTTTTTGATGTGAATTGAGACACCTCCAACTTTAGTCTCTGCCTGTGCAGAAGCTGATCTAAATGTGAGGAAGACGTAGCCCTGTATTGCTGGGGTGCTCTTCATGGTTTTAAACTATCTTGATAACTGCACAAATAATGGCTTTCTCCATGGTGAGGAGAGCTTTGGAGGTAGTGGAGTAACACCTTTAGAATTTTTGGATTGTTTTTGCTATGTTGGAAGGGTTGGATGGTTTGTAAGTTTGTCATTGCCTGAAAAAGGCACTGTGGGGAAGTGCAATGTTCTAGTCAGTATTCAAAAGCCTAAAGGGGGCAGGTGCTGACCATCCCATGCAAAGCATCATGATCTGCTGACCATATCCTTCCATGCTGATAAGTATCATACCACCCTTGGAATGACATCGGAAACTAAACAAATTATTAAAGTCAATCATCTTCTGTTGATATTGTAGCATCATCTGTGGAGAAAGTCAAATGCTGTTCAATGTTAGGTTCATGCCAGCCTGGAAAGCACAGTACAAGAGCTTCCTCATGTGCTTTTCTCTCTCTATAGTCCAGGGTGGTACAGCTCGAGTCCACCTACGTCAGAGTCATACTGGTGGTAGTTGTCTAATGACCTGAGTGCTGACATGATCTGGTAGATTCTGTCCCCTGATAGGCAACTGACCATGACGTTCTCCTTACTCTGCCTGGTGAATGGGACATCCATATCTCTCACTTTGGAGTCCCTATGACCGGAATATTGGGTTCTGTGGTAGCTTGCCTTATGGGCTTGGAAGTTGAGGCTGAACAAAATATGGCTGTATGTGTTGTGGTGGCTTATGTTGAGGTAGAGCACTTTTAGGGCTGCTGAAGATATTTATTGAAGTTGTGTACAATGCCTGAGAGGTCTTTGGGGTTTAGGAAGATTACATTTAAGAGTCTTAGCATGTGTGGGTCTATGTGTCTGATCCATACTGCATGTGTTAGGTGTTGGGTGTGAAATTCTGAGTACTAAATTATAAGTGCTTGAATGTAAGAGAATTGCCTACAGTGAAATTGTTTAAATACATCTCTCATGTACTTTATCAGATTGTTTAAGAATTAGTTGTTTGTCAGCAAATATTAGGCAATTGCTACATTGCCTCAGGATTCCCATATTTACCAAGTTGGCGGTGGAAATAGCAAGAAAGCTCATAACCATGGATATAGGTTTTTTTTTGTATGACAAGAACATTACTGTAGGTATATAGAAGAAAAACAAGACTAATACAAAACTTATGTGGCCATCCTTGTCACTGCATAAACTAGTTGCACTTTGTGCAAGGGAGTACTGGGGAAATTTCAAGGTTAGTTTTACAGATAAAATGTCAACTCTAGGTGTCTATACAGGTCACTGCTGACACCGGCTGCATGACAAGCAGCTTCAGGCACATGCGCAACATATGCAGAAGCAGAGAAAACTGACTAAGCAGACTACTTAGCCCCCTTGCCAATGAAATAATCTCACTTAGACTTCCAGTGTGATTCCCAGCTCAGACAGACCAGAAGTCCCAAGTTTCCTTAATGTAGATCCACAATACAGTTAGCTCAAAGTGAATACTAAGATGACAATTCAGACAACTAGCTAGCAACACACACTGTTAAAACAACAATGCAGAGAACGCCAACAAGAACAGTGAGAAAACAGTGGTATTTTACAGTGGAAAAGTCCAAAATAATACAATTAGAATTAAGAATAACTTACAAAAGTGCAAATTTTCATTTTCAAGTACTTAGATTTGCTTGGATGGCACTAGATACAAGTCAGCAGTCTGTAAACAGTGGTGTGAATGCCAAGTGTTAGTGAGCTCTGTGGAAATGAATGAGCGGGAGGGAAATGCAGTGCAGAAATTAAAAGTCAGAATATATTATACAGGTTATTAATTTATTTATTTATCTACCAACCTACTTCTTATCTATTTTTGTATATGTTTGTTAACTAATGTACTGGACTGATCCATTGTGGACCCATTTCAGCAAGAGGCCAGGGATTACAGCAGTAATGAATATTATACAGAGATAGAATGAAACTGTGATCTAAAATCATAATATGTTTTTACAGACACATACTGTAATAATAGACATAAAACCATTCTATAGTTAAATACAAACACTATAGACTACAAAACAGTAACAAGTGGAGTATAAAACAATGTGTTATATACAGATCAAGGAACAATAAAAGAATATAAAACAATGTGGTGTATATATATATATATATATATATATATATATATATCCAACACGAGGAACAGTAAAAAATAGGAGTACACATTCTGGAGTATGGTGATCCCATGGTATTTACAAATTGTCCAATAAGCAACTGATGCAATTAAGAAATGAAGAGTGTTACAGATACAAAGTGTTGTGAGAGGAGGAGGACATGGGAGAGTGTGGGGGGTGGGGGCTGTAGATGTTGATGGAAAGTAGGTGAGATGATTATGAAGAGGGGAGGAAGTGAGGGAAGGAGGTTAAGGGATAGAAGAGAGATGCATAGGACGTAGTGCAGAATGCAAAATCCTTAGGGTTAGTAAGATGATAGCAGAAGATGGGTTAAATATAGGAGCTTAGTTAGAAATATTATCTTATGGAGATAGTTGAAGCATGTGCATATAGCCCTCAGTCTTAAGTGGGGTGAGTAGTTGATCTTTGAATGTACTGTATTATGGTGTGTGATAGATTTCAGAGTTGAATATGTCTAATAGTTTAGGTACAAGTACAGAGAAGACATGATGAATGGATAACAGAGCGTTCGTAAGTCTGGCCTGTATATGGACATTTTTGTTTTGAGATTGAAATTGGCAATAAATTTCACAGATTGTCAGTTTATGACTAAGAGGGTTAATGGATTCTTTATAAACTGTTTTGTAGACAAAACTGAAGAGAAGTAGATCTGTGCTGTGCTTTACAAGGTGACGTTTTGACACATTGATGTGTATTAGAAAGTGGTGCTCATTTTTAAGGGGGAAGGAGTATCAAAAAAGGCAGATGCAAGAAAATGTAAGGTTTTGAATTTCTGTTGGAGACATAAACATGTGAAAGAGATGGCGTATTCCAGCTGTGGTTGGAGGACATTGATGCATATAGCCTATCTTCCTTCAGTGGTGAGTGTGCATGCTGTTTGGTGGTGGCTGAAGTATGAGTGACCTTTGTTTTGAGATCATCAGTGTACATGGACATATTAAAGTGAGCTGTAAGCTTTCACCAAGGTATTTCAACTGGAATCTAAAGTTGCACCCAGTTATATTAAATAGTATTTGCTCAGTTGGTTTAGAGTTAAACGATAACAAGAGAAGGAAGAGGTGGGAATCTGCTTAGCTTATCTGAAGTGCCAAAAAACTTATTTTTTTTCTTGGGGTTTGTCAGGTAGGCCACACGAGTGCAGGTTGTTGAGTGCATGCTGTTTGAGGTTTTTATGTTCTAGGGAGATGAGTTTATGAACTGACTGAAGAGGATAGGTGCAAGGATTGAACCTTAGAGCACACCTGAAGAATATATGTTGTGGTACAATGTTGTGGTACAAATACAAAGTTATATTTGAGAGCAGCTCTTCTAGAGAGAGAGAGAATCACTGAACAGTTATATAGAGTTAAGTAGGAGTTTGTAATTAATGGAGCTGAAGCATTTCAGAGGTCAGTGACAGAGCTGCTGCTAAAAGGCCTGTGCTGGTGTTGACGGAAATGGTGCTTGTTAGAGTGAGTAGGGCTCTTTTGATGAAGCCATGCAGATACTGGGAGAAAAATATTATATTGGTAAAGGAAAATGGTAAGGTGGCAATATACTGATATTTTTTCTCATATTTTATCAGGATGATGTAGAGGAGAAATGCATGGAATCATTAGTATTGGAAGCTTTAACTGTTTCTAGAAAGGAGATGAAAATAGCATGTTTCCAAATATTGGAAAAATCTGTTGTGATAGTGACAAGTTAAATACATACCAGATATGTAGAACTAAGAAGTCACTGTATACAAAAACGGAAGATTCTATCAGAGCTGTGTGGCTTATAGTTCAGAGTAAATTTTATGAATATATTGATTTCCCTATTTTTAGGCATGATTCAGGCTATTAGATATAGATACAAGTGATACAGTACAAATATCATACAGTAATCATAATGTAATGAAAGACATTAGGTAATTTGTATGGAAAACAAAATGATTTAATACAGTACAAAAATCATACAACAGCAGTAATATACAGCAAGGCCATAGGTATTTCATAGATGCACATGTTTATTATGAAATAGCAAAACATGCACGCTCACCTCATGTTTCAAGTGAAAAATGTTGTAGCAGTATATTAAAACAAGCTGTTTCAGAATTTCAAGAAAGAAAATGAGCTGCATGATTTATATGTACATTCATATAGATGTATGTATACATATGTATCTGTAATGTGGAAAATACACAGGGCTATGTAAATTGCTAGTATAAAACAATGATTTGAACCTTATAGTTTGACCTTAGCACCTCCCTTCACATGTACAATCTATTATAGTTTCTTTAAAAACACAACTGTCTTATGTTACCTGCTTTACAGTATTTATAATATTTTGACACCAGTAATACATTTATCACATGTACACACCTTATGCTCTGCCTTAAAAGCATAGGTCAAGATTGGCATAGTGAGTCTTAGGTTAGAACAAGCAACTATAATGATGTAAAGTGATCAAGGTTGTATATGAAGTACACAGAATTAATGTAGTTAAGCTGCTATTTACAATATGTACTAGTGACTTATTTTTTACTATGAAGCACTAAAATCAGTGATTAATGCAATCAAGAGTTTGAAAGCATTTGCATTGTGCTATTTGAACAGGTGTGTCCTAAAGTTTGATTAGAATTTGGGGTATATTGAACTTTCTAGATTAGGAGGAACTGATTTTAAAATTTTAGTCCTGGGATTGTAAAGTAATGACTGCTGCAGTGTAATTTTGTTTGTGGAGTTTGTAGTAGGAACAGTGATAATGTGTGCTCTGAAGATTTTTCATGCAAGTTTAACTGCCAGGGTAAGCATTTCTAGATGAAATAGGCTTAAATAGCAGACTCAAGCGGAGTTTCCTTTGTTTAATTAGCAACTGTGTAACTTTATGAAGAAGGGCATACTAGTGTTCATGACAGGGGACAGAGAAAATGAATCTACATATTTTACTGGAGATGGCATGGAGTGCTTCAGGCTTTTGTTACAGGTAGAGGCAATTGAGTGGCTGGCCTATATACAAGCTTAGATGATTGTATTCCTTTTATTATAGCAGTTCAAGCTGCCTGAGGAAAAAATATGAATATTTTCCATGACCAAAAAATAAATAAGTTAATTTTTCCCCCCAACCAAAAAAAATGAAACTGGAAATTTCAAGCTTTGATCAAGACAGATGCGTATATATTTGAAAGACAAAGTTATATTTGGTTAACTGGTTGTTGTAGTCCATAATCTGCCATGAAGGAGGAATGATGGAGAATTTTTTTCATTGGTTCCAAAGATGACGTCTTTAATTGTTGAGGAACTCAGGAGCATTATCAACTTAATAAGCCAACCAGTGAGTTGACTAAGGCTAGTCATTTTCTTCCTGTGTTTTTATTTCTAAGTGGAAGAGATTTGACCTGAAAAAGACCATGCTGTTTGGCATAAGTTAGGAGTGGGAGAGAGGGTAGATCTTAGGCAAAGTCTATAAATGAAACTGGAAAAAGGAAGAATGGTCAGAACAGAACCTCACAGAACTATTTGCTTAAACAGGAGATTTTGGAGACTGAGCACCCAATCTAATTTTAAATGTTCTATTAAAGGGTAGCTTGTGAACCAGTATGTCAGTAGGACAAATTTTTGTCACTTGTAGGTGACTGTGGTTCTTTCCATCTCAAATTAAGACACAAAGGTTTCAGTCAGATCAAAACAACTGGTCAGTCTTTCACTTAGCAAAACCTTTCTTTAAAAAAAGCTTTTTTTTTTTTTTTTTTTTTTGCAGAGTGCATGTTGCACCAAACCTCCACTCCCCTCAAAGTTATATATGTTAACTCTGTGGTTGCAAAATCATGGGGAGAAGGAAAAAGACTGCACATTGAAGGCATTAGTTAAATCTATAAAAATATAGCAACAATGAGATGACCTCTATTCACCTTTAGTATTTCATTTGTCAAAAATCAAAGGGAAGGCTCGGTTCTGTAGTACAGAGGGGTAGAAGCCTAACTGTGACCCAGATGACCAGAAGTGATTATTGGCTCTGGTGCTGGAGGAAATGGATGGTAGAAGAAAGGAGTGAGTGACCGATGCTGGTTCACTCATCAAATAAATGGTCCGGGCAGTAGTCAACCCCATTGCAATTCTTACACCTAGTGAGAGACAGAGATGTATAGCATGCGGCATTAAGGACTAGGATGTGCTTGGTTTTGCATGTCTCTGCTCACACTGCAGCGTTTCTGTAGGTGAGAAGGCGTACACTGTAGGGAAAGGTGTGTTAAACTTTTAGGTTATCCAATAGGGGAGGAATTACGTCCTCAAAAAAAAAAAAAACTGATAAAGGTTTGAAAGAGGCATGAATGATGACTACTCTACAAATAGCTCTCACTCACTCGATTGGGAATGAATGGATGAGTACCAGTATCTAGATCCTTGTCAAACTGAGGAACCACAGAAAGCATATCATAAAGAAAAAAAACATTGGGCAGTAAGTGTGTTTTGTATCTTTGTAGGTATACTAATAGCTAGTTGTAAATAATTTTTTAAGATTTTTTTTTTCTTAAATTGGACAATACTGGAATGGAGTAAAATTGGAGACATCAGCTGGTTAAGGCTGCTTTAAGAAGGGGTTTAATGCAGCAGCTTTTGGAAAAACATTTTGGGAGATACAAGGATTGTAACTATGTTGAAGCAGAGCTGTGGTACAATTTTTTTATAAACCAGGGGTATAGACTGTTTGATCTTGTGAGGACATAGACGGGAGTATGTTGAAGAAGAGGTCCTATGTGTTTGATTTTTGATGTGCTTAAAGTAGAATAGTGGAATACAGACCAGAAATGACAGAAGAAGGGTGTGAGAATAGTTGGAAGGATGGGAAGACTGTGGAAGGTGAGTGAATTACTTCAGGAGGTCGTAGCATGAGCATGGGTTCTGTGCACATGGAATTATATAGCATGATTTAGTTTCTTTTGTTTGCTTATGTCATTTTAAGATATTTATACCTTTCCTTAGCTGTTTGGATTTGGTTAGAAAGGAGTTGGTTTGTGCTGACAGTAGTCCACTTTTTGTTTGTATACAGATTTTTTGGCAAGGTTATAAAGCATTGTGGACCTTGTCTCTCTTGGGTCTTGGGAGTAGAGAACAGGTTACCATTCAAAAGTTAGATAAGAGTTTTCAGGTTAATATTCTTGGCATTTCTGGACATACAAGAGATCAGGGAGGGAAATGAGCTTTAGCTGTGTTAGCCAGTTTGAATGTAACTTGCAGTGGTCACTTAAGGATGGTGGATGGGAGGTAATGGTGTTAACAGTTTTGGGAATATTTGTAATTAAAGGGTTTAATAAAGTGTGTTTTTAGATTAGGACATGTCTATTCTTGAATAAGTTACATGAGACCCATATCAGTAAAATGTTTTGTATAATATGAAAATGGAATTAAAATCTTAAGGTTGAAGTCACCAAAAATAAGATTCTTATAATGTGGCTACAGAAGTAATCTAGTTATGAGCTGTTGGAACTTTAAAAGTGGTGAGTACACTACAGGCAGATACATTTAATTACTGTTAGCAGAAAGTGTAGTGATTATCAGCCATTTAGGGTCAGAGTTAGAAGGAGAATTACAGTGGATGACTGTCCTGCCATTAAGGTTTGACTTGGAAAACAGTAGAGTCCCACCTCCTGGTTGTTTACCAGAGCTTGTATGAAATATGTACTGGTAACCTAGCAAGAAAAGGTGGTTGTTAGGACTGTCGTAGTCATGTAACTGCTGCAATGGCTGGTAACATGAAGCTTAAAAAGGTATTCTAGTTTTTTATTTATGTCCTCTGCATTTAGAAGCAGCATGTTAATGTTTTGCTGAGCTTGTTATTTGGTGTGTTTGTGTAAGGGATTTATTTTAATTTTGCCACAAATTAAAAGAAAGAGAATAACAAGAATTATTGTAAAGCATATTTTAGGTAGTTCATGTGGTGCTCGTTTAAATTTTTTTTGTTGTATTAAGTAGTTATGAAACTGTTTATTGAAACTGAGATAGGAAAGGGGCAGGAGGACAGTTTGGAAAACTACAGGGCACAGGTTTGATTCTTGTACAGGGTGTGAATGGGTGTAGAAGTTTTGTTGTGGCTGTGTAAGGTTGCATACCTCTCAACTATACAGATTTTCACAGAATGTCCAGATTTTGCATCGTATTTTTGGTCCATTTTTCATAAAACTGTGGTTTTATGGCAAATCAGTGGCAAATCATTAAAGACTGAAGGTAGAAAATGACAAGACATTTGAGTTTCAGACTTTATACTGCAAAACCTGTTAATGTTAAGTTGTCAATCTCGCCTTCATTCTTGCTGGATGGGTTCGGAGCCGATCCTCGGCTCCGACTCGGCACTTGCTTTAGCTCGAGAACTCCTTTTACCAGCTCGAGGCAACCCTATATCCCATGATGCAAGGCGGAACTACCCCAGATCTCGTTTGCCGCTTAGCGAAAGAGGTCTCCTTTGCCAGCTGAGGTAAGTTTTTTCTTGTTAAAGAAGAAAAAGTTCAGTTAGGGGTTTATTTTTTCCCTTTAGTGTTAGATTAGCCTGTACTTAGTTACAGCCCACCCTATTCCCTTCCTTTTAAACTTTTATAATAGTTTTCAGTTTAAAGTTTTAGTCAGGCCTAGTTCCCCAAGTTATTCCCTTCCTGTGTGTCTGTGTAGGGATTAAGTTGTGTGTTTGTGGGGACTGTTTGTGTCTATCCTTTTTAGGATGTCTAGAGAAGGCAAGGTCTCAGGCTTCAAGAAATGTGACCAGTGCTGTCAGAAAATGTCCCTGACAGACGGTCACACTTCTTGTGTGTATTGCCTGGGGCCTTTGCACCTGCAGGACTCCTGTGCGTTGTGTCATGCCTTTAGCCAGAGAGTCCTGCAGGAAAGGAGGAACAAATTAATCCTCCGAGGTTTACTTAAACCTGAAGGTTCTCCTCCTAAGCCAGGGGCAGGAAAACCTCTTAAGCCACCGAAGGTTCAGGCTACAGTGTCCAAGCCTCCTCCGGTGGCTCCGGCTCCGTCGGAGCCGATATCGGCTCCGGCTGGAGTCGATACTTCTTCTGTTAGAGTAGTGGGTTCGGTGCCGACCGGCTCCGATACCCTGACTACTGTGGCCTTGTCGGCTCCGGCTGGAGCCGACACTTTATCCAGCATCGGGCGAGATATCCTCGGCTCCATCTGGGGTTCAAGGGACTTCAGCTCCGATGGCTTCGACCCGTAAGAGATCCCGGTCCCCTTCGATACTAAGTATTCACTCGGCTCCGGGATCTCCTCTTTTGTCGGAGCGGAGCCATCGGAGCCGATCTTCGAGATCTTCCAGGTTGTCTGACCACGATTTGGAGAGGGTGGTAAGCAGGCTGTTGAAGTCTCAGGCACTGGCCCAAATGCTCTATAGCCCGTCTCAACAGACTTTGGCTATAGCCCCGATTCTTGAGATTCCTCCTCCGACTCCACACCAGAGTTCGGGCGGAGCTTCTTGGGACAGCGACTGTTTCGATGCCGGAGCCGATACATCCTTCGGCTCCGTCGTCTTCGGCTCCGATCTCCTCCTTGAGACTTTCCTTGGAGGGATCCGGTCGTCGGGTTTCCACTGTCGGCTCCGAGGGGGCTAGTGGCATCGGACCATTGTCCGACCCCGCTCTCCCTCTCGGGGCTTCGGCTTTGGTAAGTTCGGCGCCGACATCGGCCTCGGAGCCTTCTGTCTCCTTGGAGCCGACCATTCCTGTTTCTTCGGAGCGGGTGTGTTCAGGTCTCCCGGGGAGAGGAGCCTTTGAGGTGATGAGGAGTGTCCTGGCCTCTGAGCCTGGTCAACGGTCTATCCCTCTAGCTCCTCCCTCATCAGTGCCTGCAGATGCCTCTTGCCAGCCTCTTGCTCTCAGGCCCAGGGATCCATCGCCCCAGGTTTCCCCACTGGGAATTTCCTCCTCTTCTGAGGTTTCTCCTGACCCTGCAGGGGAACCCCTCGGAAGAGGACGTGTAAGAGGAAACACACAGACTCCCCTGAGTCTACTACATCTGATACCGACTTAGATGAGTCAGAGGGTTCCCCACGGTCCCCCTCTGAGGATGTCTCATTTTCAGACATCCTTGAGCTCCTCAAACAGAGGGGAATTGGCCTCCATTGACCCCTCCGAGGATGAGTCGGTATACCTGGAGGCTTTTGGATCCCGACCCTCCACCTCCTGGGTGTCTCCGCCTTTCGACCCACTCATGCAGGTAGTGGCTCGGAAGGCGTGGGGGGCTCCAGATTCTGTGGAACCTGTCCCCAGGAGACCATCCAAGTTCATCATGGCCCCTTCGGATAAACAGTTCCTGTCCAAAGGTGTCTCTGTGGATGCTATGGTGGTAGTGGCGGCCACTAAGAAGGAACTGGCGGATCCTTCAGTACCTGTCCATCCTCCTAATAAGGATTCTAGGACCATGGACAGGTATGGAAAGTGGATGTTTTCTTCAGCGACCTTTGCTATGCGTTCGCTGAATTACCTTTGTCACTTCACCAGGCTTCAACGAGATATTCTCAAGGAACTGGGAGAAGTAGTCCAGGATCCTTCTGCTGCTGGGGCTCAGGAAAAGATTGCCTCTCAGCTTGCTATCCTGAATTCCATATCTAACTCCTCCATGCGGCTCATATCTTATGCGGCCGATGGAGCGAGCAGGCCGCAGGCACAGGTGTTGCTCTTAGGCGCCAAGCCTGGATGCGGCTGTGTAATTTTGCGGACCCCTTTAAGGCGTCCTTCACCAACACCCTTTGATGGTTCGGCTTTGTTCGGACCTCAGGTGAAGGATACTTTGACCAGATGTGAACAGGACGGTAAAACTCTTTCTGCCGTTGGAGTCAGTTTTCCACTCCTTCTAGACCATATCCCAAGGGTCAGAAGGGGAAGATGTGGTTCCGTAAAGCCCAAGGAGCTACACGGACACACGTGGTCAGTTTACCCCAGAGGCAGAGGGGTAACAATAATAGACGCCGCCCTAGAGGCAGGGGTCCTCAGAACCAGGGCAACAGGGAGTCTCTTCCTGAGAAGCCCTTTCAGCATCCCTGAGGTGTTGCCCGACTGTCCACCCTTGGAGGCAGTTGGGGAAGAATTTCTGTACCCAGTAGCCTGGCAATCCCTATCACAAGAGAAGTGGGTACAGTCGATCATATCCGAGGGTTACAAAATCCCCTTGAAAGGTTTCCGTACCTCTACAATCCCTTCCAGACATCTCACCCGGTCAAAGGGATTTGGCAAGACAGGAAGTTTCAAAACTCCTGGAAAAAGAGCCATCCAAACAGTGCCGGCAGACCAAGTAGGATCCGGCTTCTACTCAAGATTCTTTTGGTCCCCAAAAGGACGGGAGATTGGAGACCAATACTAGACCTAAGCAGACTAAACAAGTCTGTCAAAAGGCAAGATTCGGATGGTCACGCTGCAATCCATTCTGCCCTTTCTGGGCAAGGACAACTGGATGTGCTCTATAGACCTTCAAGATGCGTACTATCACATAAAGATTCACAGGCGCTCCAGAAGGTTTCTCTGCTTTCAGCTGGGAGCCAGTCATTACCAATTCAGAGCACTGCCCTTTGGCCTCACTTCAGCCCCAGAGTGTTCACCAAATGCATGGCAGTGGTCACAGCTCATCTGAGGCGTCGAGGATTCCAGGTGTTTCCTTATTTGGACGACTGGCTCCTCTCCGCCACCTCAAGCATCAGCTTCTTGGTCCAGAGACTACACCCTACAGCTTTGCAAGAGTCTAGGAATTTCGGTAAATTTGAAAAATCCTCTCTGCTGCCTTGCCAATCTATCACCTTTATAGGCAGAGTTAAATACCGTCAAAATGTTAGCCAGGCTAACAGATCAAAGGATTCTGGACATCCAGAAATTTGTTCAGCTTCTGTTACAAAGCAACAAGATCAAAGCCAGGTTTGTCTTGAAAGTTCTAGGCCTAATGGCTGCGGCCATTGTTCTTCTTCCACTGGCTCGCTTCCACATGCGTCTCCTGCAGTGGATGTTATTCACGCAGTGGTCATACCACGATCTGCCCATGAGACACGAAATCTTGGTAACACAGTCGTGCAAGGCTCATCTACGATGGTGGATATCTTCCCCTCTTCTTCATCAGGGCCGACCCTTTGTTCCCCCTCCTCCAGTTGCCACAGTCACCACGGATGCCTCTCTGATCGGGTGGGGGGGGCATTATCAGGGCAGGATGGTCCACGGGACGTGGCAACCCATAGAATACCACCTGCACATAAATGTCCTGGAGATGAGAGCAGTGCTTTTAACGTTGCAAGCCCTCGACGACTTTCTTCCCACAGGGACTATTGCAGTACAGGCGGACAACATGTCCGTGGTCTGGTACATCAACAAACAGGGCGGAACCAGGTCCTATCCCTTATGTCGAAGCTCTCAGACTTTGGCAATGGGCGATCTCTTCTCAGCGGTTTCTGATAGCAACGCACATCCCGGCAGGTCCAACCTATTGGCGGACAGGCTAAGCAGATCTATTCTGATGCCTCACGAGTGGTCTCTCAATCAATCTGTAGTGGATCAGATTTTTCTGAAGTGGGGCACCCTTGTTGCGATCTTTCGCTACCCCTCAAAACAGCAAGTGCCCAGATTACTTCACACTATTTCCTCTTCCAGGCCAACCCTTGAGAGACTCTCTAACCCAGGATTGGCCTCGAGGACTTCTTTATGCTTTTCCTCCCTTTCCATTGATTCCACAAGTCATTCAGAAAGCCACCGTTTTGAGAGCCAAATTGATCCTCATTGCTCCATATTGGCCTCGACAAATTTGGTTTCCGTCTCTACATCATCATCTTCTGGTGCAGCCCTGGCATCTGGACCCAGTTCGGATCTTTTGATCCACCAGTCGGGTCAGCAGCACCGGGCCATTCATTCTCTCAACCTCACTGCTTGGTTGCTCCACTTCCTTCCCTAGCCAGGCTACCAATGATTTCTGACTCAGTCAGAGACATTTTAGTGTCTTCTTTAAAGTCGTCCACTAGAACTGTTTATGCTAGCAAGTGGCGACGTTTTTCGATTTGGGCAAACGCCAGAAATATTGATCCTTTTACTGCTCCTGTACATTCTGTTTTGGATTTCCTGGCGGAGGTTTTTCATTCGGGATCTTCGTCATCTACAGTCAAAGTACAACTGGCTGCTATTTCCAAGTATCATGTTGGCTTGCATGACAATAACATCATGTCTCATAGGTTATGCAAAGCCTTTTAAGAGGAGTTTTTCTCCTAAAACCGCCTGTGAAACATCCTCCTCCGCAATGGGATCTAAACTTAATGTTGGCATCCCTAATTCTACCTCCTTTCGAACCGTCTGCTACGTGTTCTTTAAAGTTATTGACGTGGAAAACTATATTTTTACTGGCTGTTACTTCTGCAAGAAGAGTTTCTGAGATTCAGGCCCTCTGTATTCGTTCACCTTATCTGGTTTTCATAAGGATAGGGTTTTGCTCAGAACTAACCCTTCCTTTCTTCCCAAGGTTGTATCTCAAACCAATATTAACCAATCTATTGATCTACCAGTTTTCTTTCCTAACTATTCTGACAGAGCTGAACAGAAGCTGCATTTTTTGGATGTTCATCGTCAGCTCAGGTTCTACTTGCATAGGACTAAACAAATTAGAAAATCAGACCAATTGTTTGTCTCCTATGCAGAAAACAGGTTAGGTCTTCCAGTTTCTAAAGTGACCTTATCTAGATGGTTGACTTCCACCATTTCCTATGTGTACTCTCTAAGGGGCAAACAACTATCTTCTAAGCCAAAAGCACATTCGACCAGGAGTCTATCCACTTCTGTAGCCTTTCAGGATAGACTTCCCATTGACACTATTTGTGCAGCAGCTACTTGGGCCACGCCTCATACCTTTGTGTCTCATTACAAGTTGGATTTGACCTCCAGAGATAGGGCCAGTTTTGGTTCCACAGTTCTCAAGAGTCTGTTCCATTGAGCCACCGGGATACAGGTGCTAGGGACGCGGTCCCATCCAGCAAGAATGAAGGCGAGATTGACAACTTAACATTTAGAAGTTATGTACCTACCATAACGTTCCATGTTAGTTGTCTTCTCTCGCCTTCTTTCTTGCGTCCTCCCTCCTTCCCCTGGCCTGGACAGATCTTGGAGAGTTCCTATTAGATTGCTTCCTCTGGAGCATTGTTATGAGGACTTCTTTTAGGAACCATGGTTCCTAATTATGTTAGGATAGTCTTTAGCAGGGTCAGTTAGCTGCCAAACGAGATCTGAGGTAGTTCTGCCTTGCATCATGGGATATAGGGTTGCCTCGAGCTGGTAAAAGGAGTTCTCGAGCTAAAGCAAGTGCCGAGTCGGAGCCGAGGATCGGCTCCGAACCCATCCAGCAAGAAAGAAGGCGAGAGAAGACAACTAACATGGAACGTTATGGTAGGTACATAACTTCTAATTTTATCAACTTTCTAAGCTTGCAAGAGCAATATTTAAAAATTGTGCCTATTTTTGGGCCTTTGTACCACTTTTACTTATGGCCTTGTCCAGATTTCTTGCTCTAAGAGGTTGAGAGTTATCTAAGGTTGGCATATTACTTTTCATGTTTTTTGCTTGCAGTTATTTTTGAGCAGAAAAGGAAACTGCATTGTTTAGATATTTTACATACTGCTACACTTTAACTAAGGGATTTTTCTCCTCAATAGAAAACACGTTTGATGTAATATTAAGAAAGAATGCCGGTGGCCTGGGCTTTAGCTTTTTACAGCTCGAAGAAAGTTCATCTGAATGCCATGAAAAGGGGATTGTAAGAATAAAGAGAATGTTCCCCGGCCAACCAGCTGCTGAGAGTGGAAAAATTGAAGTTGGTGATGTTATCCTTTCAGTGAATGGAATACCTGTGAAAGAACTGTCTTATAAGGTATGAAAGAGAAATACAACATACTTGTAATTAAAATGAAAAAAGGTTCAAACTTTAAAGAACATAACATAGATTAGAAGATGGTGGTGACATTCTTGAACAAAGATTATTTTGAGGCACTAAACACCTGATTCACATTCCTTATCACTCCAATGTGCACTTCCATAATTGCTTTTTTATTGTTTCCCACACTTGTGATCCTCTAGTATCTTCATTCCCCATTCAATCTGATGCATGATTGGATTGCCTGTAAATATGATTCTGTATTCATAAGTAACATTCAGTGAATGATTTTGCTCAAAGGACTTTATCAGATCTAATTAGTCCCAGTTTGGGGGTTTAAGTAGGATCATAATAGAGTGCTGGTTGTTTTTGGTGTGACCTGCAGTCTCTGGTTTCATTCAAGAGGTAATTTTCACTTTCTTGGTGCAGGAATTTGATCTGTGTTACAGTAGACTAAAAGAAATTAGTAAGATTACAATATCCTGCAATCAAGAAACTTCAGTTTTTTATCAGTCCTGGAGTCAGGGTCAGTACAGTAAAAAAACAAACCAAAATTATAAGGTGTGCTAATGAGATTAGCCTCTGTATTTTAGGCTGAAGTCTTGGAAAGATGAGCTCCTTAGGTCTCTGTACATTCCTGACTTTGTTATCTATGTTTTCTCCATAAACTTAAAAGTACATTGATAGGAATAAATAATTCCAGTCAGATGCAAAAAAGTCTCCTTTGAAGTAAAAATAAAACCTGGAACCCAGTTAGACCTGGAATATTCAGGAACTATTCTAAGGCTAACCTCCTGCTGTTAAGTAAGAAAGTGACAAAATTTCAAGCCCCCATATACCCTGAGAACACTGCTGCCTATGCAAAACTGTTCACAGAAATCCTGTGCAAGCATGTTAATAGCTGCATAGAGGCAGCTGTACCCACCAGGAAGAAGTACAGAACAAACACAAAAAACAAGCCACCCTGGTGGAATCAAAAAATCAGTAGGCTGTATAACGAAGGAAGAAAATCATAGCAAAAATTAGGACGTGCAGCACCCATCAGGACAAAAGCACTCTCATCAATCTAAAAAACAACTCAGAGAACAGATAAAGTCTGCCAAACACAGATTTGAGGTATGTTTGGCCTCCCAGGCCAAGGACAACCACAAAGCATTCTTTAACTATGTCCACAGCCTCAAAGGCAGTACACAATTGTGTGCAGAGCTCATTGTAAATGGAGTCACCTTTACTAAGACATCGCAAACCTCCTGGCTGATAAATTCAGCTCCAACTTTACCCCTCTCTCATTCTCATCCTTCCCTCAGGAAATATCAACAAATATAACTCCCCCATACTATCACTAGGTAAAAGATCCTTAATGCTCTTGCTAAAACCACAGATGCTGCATCAGTGAGCCCAGACAATATCCCAGGATGCCTTCTAAATAGCATGAAACATGACCTACCAGAGCCTCTGGAATTACTATGTAACTGTAGCCTCCAAACAGGTTTTGTGCCTCATGAATGGAAAAAGGCAACGGTCATCCCTCTGCACAAAGATGGGCCATCTATAGACCCTGGAAACTACAGACCCATAAGTCTCACTAGTCTTATATGTAAAGCCATGGAATGAATTATTGTGGAGATGAGCAGTAGAGGTATAGTAAACCTCCAGACACTGGACCCACTCCAGTTTGGTTTCGTCAAGGGCAGATCATGTCTACTCAACCTAGTGGACTTCTTTGAAAAGGTCACCAAATTAGTGGATGACAGCAAAATTGTTCCACTGCTTACCTTGACCTGGCCAAGGCATTTGGCACACTACCCCACTCAGGCATTGTGGACAAACTCAAGATGTTAGGTGCAAACCCATATGTTACCTGGTGGATAGCCAGCTGGCTCACAGACAGGACCCAGGAATTTAGAATTGAGGAGTCTACCTCTACAAAGAGGCCACACAAGTGGAGTCCCTCGGGGATCAGTTCGTGGACTGCTACTTTTTGGCATTTATTTTTCAGAAGTCAAAGCCAATGTCAGTGGTCTCTGGCTGACTAAATTTGCAGATGGCTGCAAATTAGTTGCTGTCATTGAATCTCACACTGACACAAATATACATTTCAACCACATGAGTTTGGCCAAACAACTGTTGTCAGAGTCATGCCAAGAAATGCACTGTAACATCTTTTGGGAAGTCATCCATCCCTGGTAACTGTCATATTGACAACACATCCCTTAGGGTTGACCCAGCAGTCAGGGACTGAGAGACACACATAGATAGTAATCTAGCCTTTGACCATCATGTGTATACAGTGGTGAGGAAATCGTTGTATGTTGTATAAACAAGGGTATGACATCTAAGACCAAGGAAGTCATTGTTCCACTGTATTCAGCATTCATCCGACCTATCATTGAGTACAGTGCCTCCTTTGGTATGTACCTAACCAGGCATATCCAACAGCTGGAAAATCCAGAGAGGTTCCTCAGTAAAAGAAAACAGGGTGTAAGTAAAATGTCCTATGCAGACTGCCTCAAGGCCCTATCCCTTTATTGTGTCTCCTATGGGCTTTTGAGGAGAGATCTATGCCTGGCATACATTGCATTGTCAGACCCCCTCTGATGGGACCTGCTGTATATCCACAAAACAAACAGCAGGAGAAGGACTTAAACCTTGTTTGTGATATAAATAGAACCTGCTGGAGAGATAGGTATGTATCCCAGAGACTATCGCATCTATGGAATAGGCTCCACATCCATGTGAAGCAGAGTTCCCCCTAACCCAGTTCAAGTGCAACTTGGACAATTGGATGAGAAACTGGAAATTCATCCCTGGTTTGGCACCTATGTCTCTGGACACAGGTGACTTGCAAATGGTTCATCTCCCAGGCCCATGCTTACAGTTATCAAGGGTACCAAAACTTGTCAAAGATTTGGGATGCATGACTAGGCTTAAAAAGGGCCTTGTGGTTGTTAGCCTAGTAGAAACCCATGAACCTGTTTTTCTCATAATATCATTTATACATAAGTAACAGGCAGGCAGGACTTTCTAAAAAATGTTAATGTTCTGAAATTTGTAATTCATGTTAAAAAATTGGCATTAGAAACTACACAGCGCCAACAATAATATGCCTAAAAGCTGTAAAATTGGAAAACATTTTCTGAAGTCTGTGACATTCTCACCCCCATTTCAAAATAACTAGTCTATAATGTACCAGTTACTCATGAGAGGTATCATGAATTCTGTAGGCTTTGCCTCCTTCTGTTGGATTTCCTTAGTTCCCATTACTTCCTTATTTACCCTCTTACTGTATTCTGATTTCCAGAATGTTTAATTAAAGCTGTTATAGAAGGAAAATAGTTTCAGATACAAATCTTGCCATGACAGCATTGTGGTTAAACAACCCCACCAAATGCAACAATTACAGGAGCTCAGCAAGCACTGGGACTGAGTGATGTCTCTGTGGGAGATAGTTATCGGAAATGCAGTCTGATCTCGCTGATGAAACTTGAGCTTCTATTATGCTTTTTCCCCTAGGCACTTTCTCATATTTCATTTTTCTTTTGTTACATGTAATATATGATGTTCATCATATTGATAACTGCTGCAGTAGTATATGGATTACAGCCTGCCAAGGATGTAACAGATAGCCAGTTTCCAAAGCTTCAAGGCACCTTACATGCATGCAAACTGTTAGTCAGCTTGAGCTGAGCTGGCTAAAAAAACAAGTTTGGGTGCCAAGGCCTTCATAGATTTCCTGCCTTTGAACAGAGCATGCCTCTGTGGGCTTTTGAAGATTGGACAGTGTGCTTTTCCTTTGCTTGTCAGATAAGTTCCCTGTAGGTAAAAAAAAATTCCACATCAAAAAATGTCTTGTTGAACCTTTCCGTTTAGGAAACTTATTTTTTGTGTGTTTTAATGGACTGTCACAGGACTTAACCGCTTTTAAACTGGAGTGCAATTTTTCCTGTCTGTTTTAAAATTCTTTCAAGTAATTGAAAACTATTATTTCTGTGGAGATATTGTGATTACTTTACATTTTGGGGCTGGTAAAGTGTTTTAAAGTGCTTTTTACAGTGTTTTTTTGTTAAAAATGATATTAAAGCCTTAAATGTTGTATTGATATTTGCTGTTGCTTTTCCATGGGAAAGAAGTACCATTTTTGGCTTAAATTTTGAACAAACTGCCAGTCTCATGGTTGGTCCTTTGCCACCACAGCAGGCTAGCATTTTCCCTCAGCTGCATGTGGGTGACTGCTGTGGCCATTTGATGTACCCAAGACCAGTCATCTTTTACCCCAGATCCCTCTGGTGTAGCACTTACAGCCACAATAAACCAGGGGTTATCCACCTCCTCTACGGCTGCTGGGGTTCCCACAGTGGGCAAGAGATAGCCACTGTTGGTTCTGGGAGAGGGAAAAGGGAAGGCTTCCCTGTTTTGTCAGAATGTTATGCGCATTGCTGGTGAACTTGCTGTTGCTGCTGTGTTAGTAACATTGTCGATGACATGTGTCTTGTCGAAAAGAAATAGAAAACTAAACATGTATTTATTCCTCCTCAGATTTCCTTTGACAGGACTAGTTTGTTGGGTCTGGCTTGGGGCTTAATTCAGGCTATTGATCCTTCTTGTAAAGTAGTTTCTGGTAAAAGAAAGAGGGATACTTGCATTTCTGAAAAGATTCTAGATTCTGAATTTGGACAGGATGATGAAGGGACAGAAGTATGGTTTTCTGCTCTGATTTCCAAGGCAGACTCAGTTTCTGATTATTCCTGTGGGGGTTTATCTTTCTCTCTAACTATTTCCAGAATGTGCCAGTGTTTTCAGTGGAAGAACACTGAGGATTGTCAGTCCCCCAGAAAATACTATGAGCTGTTACAGAAATAATTTCCAAAACCTTCACCCATTTCTCCAGTTCTGTCATCTCTAGATAATGTGCGTGTGTGCCACTGCCTGCAATTTTCCTGATTGTCAGCCTTCTGCCCCTAAGAAGGCAGTTGTAATATAAAATTCCTCCATCTTTTTAAGTTTTGATATATTTTTCACAAACCTGACTCCACAGTGATAGTTTTAGTTAGTTCTACTACAGCTAAATATTCAGTATGTTCGAAGTACATGCTTTTGCAACTCTGATTTTTTTCAAAATTTTTAATTGTCAGTCTCGTATGTTAAAGTTTATTCTAACTAATTTTGAAAGTATGTGGAATGTTTTGTCTACTGTTTTTTATTGGGAGGAAAATCTGCTTTAAATTACATTTCTTTCATTTTTGCTAGTCACAGCTCATTGCTTAATGTCTGTATGTTAAAGTTGATACTTTTTCCAGGACTTTGGCCACTGGTATTATTTTGAGGAGGTTTGCATGGTTGCATTCTCAGAACCTCCCAGATGATGATAAAATGTGATTTTAAATCCTCCTTTGGATAGAGATTTAGTTTGTCACCCGTATGCTGGTTAGCTGATCAAAAAATGTGATGAAATGGCTAAGCACTGGGAAATGGGAATCTCTTAAGATTTTTCAGCTTTTCTTTTCCAAATTTTCTAAGGGATTCTGTAGCTCTGCATCCAGTTTTGGTAAAAGAAACAAAATAAACCATCTCAACAAAATGCGGTAAACAGACATTTAAGAAGAAATGACAAAGGGGTTCCAAGAAGAACTCTGGATTCCCCAAAACCAAGGACAGTCCAAGAAGTTGGAATAACTGTTTAAGAGAATTTATTCACACCTCCCTCCTTGGCAGGTGCTGTTTTCTTCCAGAGTCTGAATCCACACTTTTCTCTTTTGGCAACAGATAGTTTCAGACAAATAGATTCTGAAGATTATTCATAAAGGTTACAAATGACAATGGGCAGAAATTCCTTCTTTCCAGTTGGGAAGGCAGGTTATTCAAGGATATTTTTAGAGCCAAACAAAGAAAATGCTTTGAGACCAGTTATAGATCTTTCTTTCTTAGACCTGTTTGTGATAAGTGCTCAAATTCAAAATTCACTTCACAACCTGTTACCACTTCTTCCTCCTCCAATTTTCCTGGTAACACTATATTTAAAAGATGCCTGTCATCATATTTCTATTCA
Source organism: Protopterus annectens (assembly GCF_019279795.1). NCBI lineage: Eukaryota > Metazoa > Chordata > Ceratodontiformes > Protopteridae > Protopterus > Protopterus annectens. The sequence goes on along the minus strand of NC_056748.1, from coordinate 956,491,832 downwards.
TCCAGACTTCAGATGTTACTTAAAGCTGTGTGTGTCTGGCTTAGATTATCTCTTCTCTGCCTTACCGTTTGGACTATCCACTGCACCAAGTGTTCACAAAGTGTTTAGCTCCATTTATAGCTCATTGCAGGCTACAGGGTATCCACATTTTCCATATTTAGATGACTTGCTTATCTTTGCAGAGTCTTTTTCAAAGTGTCAGGAATCTGTTTCTTGGATGAGACAGCTCTTACACAAGCTGAAATTTCAAGTGAAGATTTAAAGGTCTTTCTTGACTCCTTCTCACAGGATTGTGTTTCTGGGATGTCAACTTGACACTTTTCTTTCTCGAGGAAAATTTGATCTATATCTAGATCTATTTCTTGTACTTTCCACTCAGAATTTTGGTCACTGCAAGGGAATACCTTGGGATTTTGGGTTTAATGCCTTTCATGATTCTTATGATATCCCTGGCAAGACTCCACATGAGAAAGAGATATAGTGGTAGCTGAAGTGTCTTTGGTGCCAGTAACAACACCCCTTATTATTTCAAATCCCAGTGCGTGGATTTGTCAGAAGAGAAATCTTTTGATGGAGACAATGGATATCCCTAAATTCAGGTCTCCCATTTTCTCTTCCTGTTCCAAAGCAGTCAGTCACCCCAGACACCTTGGACTTTTCTTGGGGAGCAGTTTCAAGAGGAATAAAAGTGCAAGGTGCATGGGACACCAAGGACAGATGCAAGCACATAAATATAAAAGAGATGCTTGCCCTGATCAAGGCACTTAGTTCTCTGAATTATCCTTGGTCCCCGGGATGTCTTCAAGTTGTTACAGACAATACCACAGCCATGTGGTGCATCAACAAATAAGAGGGAGCCAGGGTGTACCTCTTCTGGAGACTAGCTGTGTTAGCTTGGGATATAGCTTCAGAGCACAGTCTCAGTGTACAGGCATCCTGCATTCGGACAGAACAAAACTGTTTGTGGGGCAGACCAGCTGAGCATGACAAGTGCAGACCCTCATGAATGGAAGCTAGATTAAGGTGTGTTCCATCATTTGATCCATCTGTGCGGACTTCCTCTGGTAAACCTCTTTGCCTGCTCCCTGAAATGTCAATTTACAAGATTCTTCTCCAGAACTTCATGCAAAAAGGCATAGAAGACATATGCATTTTGCTTTTCCACCCTTTCCACTAATATCCATAGTACTTTTGAAGATTCAGAAGGAATCCTCCAAGATCATTGTGGTGACTGTCTTCTGGCCCAGGCAAGTAATCAGGGGTGATTATCACAAGCTTCCTCACACACACTGGCTCTACTCACTCAAACACAGGGGTGTTTGAAACTGACTGCCTTTCATAATAGGGTCTTATTTCATTGTAGGCACCTGTTTACTGAGGAAGTACAGCAGATACTAGTGGTTCATAGGAGATTAATACGCTAATGGCATAAGAGCCCTTGCAAGCCTAGCCAGTGTAACCCAGTTTTACCCAATATATGGCCCATAGAGGCAAGAGGATGGCTTGGAGTTGTGCCAGTGCATTGAGTATCTTACAGATTGCTCCTGTCCATAAGGGACATAGGCACTATCCCAGGTGTGAATTTGTGATTCCCCCATCCATTGAATTTAAATTGTGTTTGACTCACGTAATTTCTGAGACACATATCTGTCTGTCCAAAATGAGGACAGAGGGAATCAACCCCTGTACCACAGGAATTACAGCTGACAACCATAACTTGGTCCACTGACTGCCAGACTTACCTGAAGAAATCCTGCTACTAGAAAATCATATTTTAGCAAATTGAAAAATATTTTCTAGTTGATGCCAACAACATAACCAGCACTTATTTAGAGGTAGTTGCTCTCAGATTTTACTATATGTGTGAGAGTTACTATCCTATGGCCTTTCTTACTCTTCTGCCGAGGTTCATTTACCAGCCATTTCAGCAAGTCTGCTTATGGATCCTCCTCTTTCAATGCATTCTTATGTCATAATGTTTTTGAAAGGGGTTTTGCATAAGAGGCCTCCAAGAAAACTTGTGTCCCCTCCTTGAGATCTTAATTTCTACTAGAGAAGCTAACACTGGCTCCATTTGAAGCTGCTAACTTAAATGACTTGAGTTTCTTAACATGGAAAATAGTTTTATTGATTGCTGTGACCACTGCAAGAAGGCTACCTGAGTTGCAAGCTATTAGGGAGAGTCAACCCTATTTCATTTTTCACAAGGGCAGGGTTTCTTTGAGAACTAATCCTTCTTTTATGCCCAACATGGTATGTGAGTTTACATTATGCCAAACTATCCATCTCACCATTTTCTTCCCTAAACCCACAAAGAGGGAGCATTACCTTGACAGAACTAAATCTTTCAGAAATTTGGATGAATTGTTTATTTCTTGTGAAGGTAAGAAGAAGGGGCTTCCTGTATCAAAACAGATTATTTCCAAATGGTTATCTAAGGTTATTACATTAAGTTATACTCACCACAACAAACCTATTCTAGACAGTGTCAAGGCCCAGTCTAACTGGGCCTTGGCTTCATCTATGGCTTTTTGAAAAGGGTAAGATTGTAGAAGTTTTGTAGAAGTTGCAGGTTGGTCCTCTGTACATAGTTTTACAAAGCACTATAAGCTTAATTCCTTCTTTAGGTCTAAACCAAGCTTTCTAGGACCATTCTCCAGGAGCTCCTGGACCCTTCTCCTTCCACCTCCCAAATATAGTTAACTTCAATGATCTACCCATGTAGGCAAGGCTACTTCAGCAGTGATCAGTATGCTGAACATAGTACAGTTGTGAAAGTAAACTTACCGTAACAGTAGATGTTTGAATGACCACTGCTGCAGTGGCTGCTCTTTCCTTCCATTCCCTTGTTTTTTTGTTTTTTTTTTTATGTGTTGTTTATGCCAGAGTGTGGCTATGTATTTGTTGTTCTTCCTAGCATTATCATGTCAGGGCTCAGCCTCCACCTGTCTGGTATCAGGAACGCTCTGAAGGGCTTAGCACCAAAACTAAAGACAGTTTGAGCTACCTGAAATTTGGGCATGCAGAAGGTACCCTGAAGCTTTGTAAGCTGGCCAGCTGTTATATCTTTGGCAGCATATAACCCATATTACAGCAGTGATCATTCAAATATCTAGTGATACATTTACTTACACAACTGTACTTTCAGAGTCTGCCTGCAGTTTCACATGTTATGCATACAGCAATTTTGTTGATCTGTCCCTTCTGGCCTGTTTGCTACTGTTCATCACCAGTATGAACAGCATTGTGATCAGAACTCAACCTTCATGCACACCCACTTACACTGGGAACCCCTGTGTGTGTACAAACACTGTTTGTACTTGTGACATTGGTTCTTTGTACATAGCCTGCCTTAATTCTAAGAATGTTTTAAGGACTTCAAACCATTTCAGGACTGCCTAAATCAACTTTCTTGGGACTTCATCATATGCTTTCTTCAAGTCGAGGGATGTCCAATTGGAATCTCTCTTTTTTTTTTTCTTCTTTAACTTTTCAACTATCTCACTACAAACATTGGGTCAGTTGTGTTCCATCCTGATTGTCATCTGACCTGCTCATCTCCCATTTTGCTTTCTACTATGCGTAATCATTTATCAGTCATTCCCTGCAGAACATTCATGCAGTATGACACCTCTATACTGCCCACAGTTGACTGCCCCCTTTGTTCTTGTATACACTGGTACTAGTATGCATTTGGGATACGTCTTTCACTCCATGCTGCTATGAATACCCTCTGGAGTCATTTCTCCCAGAATTCACCCAGTATCTTAATCATTATCCTCCATAACCTTATCAAAGCCTGCTGCTTTCCCTGACTTAATTTTACTTAATGCTGATCTTACTTCCCCAATGTTGAACAACTTCTCCTCTTTCATTGGAAACTGTGTCTGGGGCAGTACTTATGTTGCTTTTTCTTCATTCAGAAACTGCTTGAAGTACTTTTTCCATCTGCCTTTGATGTCCTGTGGACTGGTGAGCAGGTTGTTGCTGGAATCCCTTATGAAAGGTGTCTGATTATCTTCTTTATCTTGCAACCTCATAGGGTTTCTTTGTGTCATTTATTGAGTCACTTTGCAGAAGCTGGTAGAATGCCTCTGATGCTTCTCCTTTGCCATTGCAACTCTTCTCTTAGCCTTTTTGCTAGCCAGCCAGTATTCCTTCTTAGCTTGGTCTGTCTTTTCTCCCACTTTTTCTTGTATTCTCTTACTTTTGATGACATTTTGGACTTCTGCATTCCACCCCAAGCTTTCCTTGTATACCTTATTTCCATACATGGCTCGGCTGCATATCTGTTCTATAGTCCTCACACATGCTGTTTTAATGTGACACTGCCATCCTTCCTCATTTCCACCTATTTTCTCTTCATCCTGAGGTGCTAGAGTCCTAATTATTTCCCTGAACTCTTGTGCTTTCTCTTAAGTCAATTTCCAGGTCTTTAACCTAGTCTCTGTTGACATTATAGCCTTTTTTGATGCTGTGGGCTGACTGTTTCACTGGGGATGACTTTGAAATCACTGATTGTACTCTAGTGGCCTTTCCTTATAAGCAGGAAGTCTACCTGAGTTACATGATGGGCACTCTTAAGTGTAATCTTGTAATGTCAGTCTAGCTGAACCATGTGTTGGCCACCATCAAGACATTTGCAGTACAAAAGACTAGAATGGTCATGCCTTCTTTATCCCTATTGCCCACCCATGTGAGCCAAGGAAGTCCTCGTATCCTGTTCTGTCTGTCCCAGTATGTGCATTCAGGTACCTCATTATCAACTCCAACTGATGTTGTCCTGACTTATCTAGTATGTCCTTCAACTACTGGCCAAATGCACTCTTTTCCTCACTGTCACAGCCTTGCTGTGGGGATAGGCTGATGTTATAAATTCTACCCTGTTCTTAAACTGGAGTCTAATTGCCTTGCACATAGACCCTTCTGACCATAAGCAGGTCAACCCACCTATCACCAGTAAACACCCAAGCCCATTTTTTGCTATATTAGTCAACATGACCCAGTCAGCTAGAACCAATTTTTACACTGCTGAGTAGCTAGCCCTGACAGTGCACATAGTCTGTGATCTGTGTTCTCCTATCTAGTGGATAGTGAGCAGTGCAGTTGATACCCCAGGTGGTTAGTCTCCTCAGCTCTTCCCCCAGTTGACACTGTAGTGTCTGTGCTGCTGCCTAAAACTCAATTCTTTGGGTGAGTTTGAGGTGGAAACACAGCATGTTTTTTTGGGAGACCATGCAAACTCCATACAGGCTTTGGCTGGAGGTCAGGATTAAATCTTGCACCTTGAGCATGGGAGGCGAAGTTCTTAACCATTATGTCAACTGAGTCTTATCATGCTAACATTTAATAAAATGTAGGTCTATGTCTGTATCTTATGCTAACATTTAACAAAAGTATATATATATCTATATCTCTGTCTATATCTGTCATATATATGCCTATTTTCAATAAAGGCCTTGGGAGAAAAAGTCTACCTTCACATGCAAGAAAAATATAATATACATAATAATTAAAATGAGGTCCACATGGACATCTGTAGTGCAAAGTGCAGAAGTGAAGTGATATCCTTATGAAAATGAGACAAAGTAATAGAACAGTGAGATTACAAAAGTTGTAGATTAGGCTGTAAAGTAATATAGAGAATGATAAAATGCTGAGAGAACAATAATTTGTAGATGGTGACTACACCAGTCACAGTACATGTACTAAGGTGATCAGTATATTTAGTGTGGCCACCACAGTTACATTGCAGGAACTAACTTGTGACCAATTACAACAGTTATAGTGTAAGAACTAACATGTGAATTGTATAGTCGGTATGTTTACAGCAGTTACAATGCAGAAACTAGCATAAACAGTTTGGTTGATATGTTTACAACAGTTGCAGTCATCATCTTCTTTCGGCTGTTCCCATTAGGGGTCACCACAGCGGATCATCTGTTTCATTTTCTTCCTGTCCTGTGCATCTTGCTCTGTCACACCAACCACCTGCATGTCCTCTCTCTCCACATCCATAAACCTTATCTTAGGCCTTCCTCTTTTCCTGTTACCTGGTAGCTTCATCCTTAGCATCTTTTTCACAATATACTCAGCATCCATCTTCAGCACATGTCCAAACCAACGTAATCTTGCCTCTCTGGCTTTGTCTCTAAACCTTTCAACCTGGACTGACCCTCTAATATACTTATTCCTAATCCTGTCTACCCTCGTCACACCCAGTGCAAATCTTAACATCTTTAACTCTACCACATCCAGCTCAAACTCCTGCCTTTTTGTCAGTGCCACTGTCTCCAACCCATATAACATAGCCGGTCTCACTACCCTCTTGTAGACCTTCCCTTTCAATCTTACTGGTGCTCGTCTGTCACAAATCACTCCTGACACTCTTCTCCACTCACTCCATCCTGCCTGTACTCTCTTCTCTCTTCTACACTCACCGTTACTCTGAACTATTGATCCCAAGTATTTAAACTCATCCACCTTCGCTACCTCTACTCCTTGCATCCTCACCATTCCTCTGTCCTCCCTCTCATTCACACACATATATTCTGTCTTAGTCCTGCTGACCTTCATTCCTCTTCTCTCTAGAGCATATCTCCATCTCTCCAGGGTCTCCTCTACCTGCCCTACTCTCACTACAGATCACAATGTCATCTGCAAACATCATAGACCACGGGGACTCCTGTCTGATCTCGTCTGTCAATCTGTCCATCACCATTGCAAATAAAAAAGGGCTCAGAGCTGATCCTTAATGTAACCCCACCTCCACCTTAAACGCATCCATCACTCCCACCACAGACCTCACCGCTGTCACACTACCCTCGTACATATCCTGTATCACTCTTACATACTTCTCTGACATGCCTGACTTCCTCATACAATACCACAACTCCTTTCTAGGCACCCTGTCATATGCTTTCTCTAAGTCTACAAAAACACAATGCAACTCCTTCTGACCTTCTCTGTACTTCTCCATCAACACTCTCAGAGCAAACAATCGCATCTGTAGTACTGTTTCCTGACATGAAACCATATTGATGATCACTAATCATCACATTCCTTCTTAACCTAGCTTCAACTACTCTTTCCCATAACTTCATGCTGTGACTGATCAATTTAATCCCTCTGTACTTACTACAGCTTTGCACATCACCCTTATTCTTAAAAATCGGTACCAAAAACACTTTTTCGCCATTCCTCAGGCATCCTCTCACTTTCCAAGATTTCATTAAACAATCTGGTTAAAAACTTCACTGCCATTTCACCTAAACACCTCCATGCAAACAATACAAGCAGTTGCAGTGCAGGAACTAATGTGAGAACAGTATAGTTGGTATAGTTACAGTGAAGAAACTAACATGTGAACAGTATAGTCAGTATGGTTACAATGGTTACAGTGCAGGAATTAACATGTGAGCAGCATAATTGGTATGGTTATAACAATTGCAGGAAGTAACATGTGAACAGTATTGTCAGTATAAAAAGAGAGGAACCTTGTTTGCAGAAAGAGCATAAGTTAAAACTTAGAAGCTTTTTTTAGAACCACACCCAACAAGCGTTTTTTATAGGACCCGTGGGCTTTCAGAGATACAACTTCTAAAATAAACACTCCATTTAAAACTGTTAAATCAGGAAGTGACACCTTCCTGTTTCCTGTTAATGGCAGCTATGTTTAAAAACACAATGTATACATGTCATTTTAAAAATGTCAAATTCAGACATCCATAAAGTAAAATCGGGTCAAATATAACACAACATAAATTGACATAAACGGATGAAGACTCCGTGTACAGCCATAAAAAATATTAATATTTACATAAAAAGTGAAACATATATACAAGAAATGTAAAAACATATGTGTGTACAAAATGTGTGTGCCAAATGTATATACAAAATGTATATACAAAATGTATACACAAAATACAGGCATCAAGCAAAAATTTTATGTACATTGACAATGCACTCCTAAGGGGAAAGATTGGCAGTTGTGAGTTAGATTGGCAGTTGCGTTTAGACGCTTTTTGTTATCCTGGTCTGAATACCAACTGCAACATTGCCCCTGTACTTAAATTAAAAAGTTACTTTAGGTAAAATCAGTTAGGTTGCATTACCAATCTACTGTTTATTGTGTTCTGATTTCGACCTGGCATGCAGTATTACTGGTAGAATTGGTCGCTTAGTTGTGTTTTGCATCAGTTACTAACATTCACTAAAGAGACCAGTTTGGTTGATTGATCTGATTATGTGTTACATCTTCTTATTCAACCTGATAGTTAAGTATATATATACTTTTTACTGGCTGTGACTCTTTTTTGGGAAGACCAACTTACACTTATGTGTAGTATCTTTATAGATGTATGCACTTTTGAAGGAGGGTGGTTCCTTTCCCCTTAGGAGTGCATTGTCAATGTACATAAAATTTTTGCTTGATGCCTGTATTTTGTGTATACATTTTGTATATACATTTTGTATATACATTTGCATTTTGTACACACATATGTTTTACATTTCTTGTATATATGTTTCACTTTTTATGTAAATATTAATATTTTTTATGGCTGTACACGTTCTTGTAAAGCGGTGGAGTCTTCATCCGTTTATGTCAATTTATGTTGTGTTATATTTGACCCGATTTTACTTTATGGATGTCTGAATTTGACATTTTTTAAAATGACTTGTATACATTGTGTTTTAAACATAGCTGCCATTAACAGGAAACAGGAAGGTGTCACTTCCTGATTTAACAGTTTTAAATGGAGTGTTTATTTTAGAAGTTGTATCTCTGAAGAAGCCACGGTGTTTGTTGGGTGGTTCTAATAAAAGCGTTAAGGTCTTTTGCGACTTGGTGGCGTTCTTTCTGCAAACAAGGTTCCTCTCTTTTTGTACTTCTGGTTTGGTTTGGCTTGCAATTTTTCTTTGTGGTTCGTGGTTTGGAGGATTCCTGTTGATTTGCAGTACTGAAGCTTACCGAGTCTTCTTCTGGTTTATCGGCAGCTGTTAAGCACACTGAGCGGATGTCTATTGGTAGTGCTGCCATGGATAAGGACTTAACCGCGCTGATAGCAGGACTATCAGCAAGACTAGACGAGATGAATTCAAGGATGGATGGTATGCAAGCCACTTTTCAGGCATTAAGAAATGGTCCGACAGGGAACGTAACGATGCTGGGGCAGAGCCAGGGCACCAATGAAGATTGGATCCCAGCAGCGTAACCGGATCCTCGGAACTTGTCGACCGTTGATGTTTCTGGCGCAAGCACCAGTCAGGGAGGCGGTTTGCAGCTTTCCGGACTAGGTGCGAGTGGTGAGGAAGCTGTGAGGCGTCCTGGTTCGTATGCTGTAGCGGTATCTAGTGACCGCATTGCTGTTCAGTCAACTGCTCGGAGTGGGGTGGCGGACCAGATCAGAACTGCCAACCGGGACATTGGGTCTGACAACAGGCTCCCAGACCTGGGCGGCTGGTTAATGGATATTACTAATTTTTCGTTCAATCAGCAAGGGATGAACACAGGTACTGTTGCAAATAATGATAACATATGCCTATCAGAAAAGCTTAAAACTTTTGACTCCAAATTACTGAAATTAAAAAAACTTCAGCTGGAAACAATGCATTAATGAAAATATTGTACCAAAAGGCCTACGGAACAACTTTATGCCTTCTGGTTTAGTTCCAGACCATGACTTTCTTGTCGATTTAGAGGCATTATTTCAGAAACATGGTGCTGAACTATTGGATTTAATTATTAAGCACTATGGTGTACATGTTGATGTTTTAATGAAAGAAATCAATGATTTAGATATAGAGATTAAGCAGGACTTAGATTTCAGTAGATATCGGTTTGATTATGGACGTATTTTGTCCAGCATTGACACCCTCTTGCTTAAATTGAAAGGAAATAAGAGTAAAAAATTGAGTAGGGACAGGGATGCCTATGTTAAGAAATCTGCTTACCCTAACTTAAAGGGAACTAGACATGTCCGTTTAAATAGTAACAATGAAAACCTCTTTCCTCCATCAGGTGAGGATGAAAATAGGATAGACGACCTTGTTGAAGAAGACATCATTGAGGATTATGTCACTCCAACACCTAGAAGGAGTAACAGAATTAAAGGTTTTGTTAAAGACAAAGGGGGTTATGAGAGAAGTGACAAGGGCTTTAATGCTAACAAAGGCCATAACATGCATAACACAGGGAATAACAACAACAATTTTTTAGGGCAATGCAGCAAGAAGGCTTACAAGAACAGGAGAAAGAATTAGACACGTCTTTGGTGGATGTCACACCAAGTACGTTGGAGCCAGGAAGTTCTCGTGTGGTGGACTCTGATATTCTTGGTTCACCTACACGAATAGGTTATCCTGTTATTCTTACCAATAGGAATGGCGACTTTATGATCTATAATTTCTCGGATATCACTATAGATCAACAACTGGTAGAATTGTTAGCCTTTGGCAACACTTTCGTTCCAACTAGGAATGGGAATGTTGCGAAAGAAATTATAGAACTTAAGGGTTTTGTAAGAAAAATGAATCTTAAGCTGTTATTTAATCAAGAAACCGAGGGTGTGAACCTAGGTGAAGTTAATACAACTTCTAACATAGGCTCTTTGAAATTGACCAGTGTATTCAACCCCCCGTTACATTCTACTTTGGAATTGTTTGAGAACATGTGTGAATTTGATTTTAGATTCTTAGGTAACAATACTAATGACAGAAATAAGACTAAATATTCCAACATTACCAAAGAACAACGGTTACTGTTGGATGAGATTAGTCAGTTGCCTATACGTGTGTTAAAACCTGACAAGGGAGGTGGGTTGGTGATTTTTCACAATTCCACTTACAATGAGAAGATGGCCTCCCTTTTAGACAGTGTTGCCTATACAAAATCTTCAAGAAATGAAGTTAATGGTAGTACACAGAGGATTAGGGGATACTTTAGGGACCTGTTCTTGACGGGGAAAATTGATATTAAGACATACAATTATATTGACATCACTTGTTCAAAGATCCCCGTCATGTTCGGGATCCCTAAAATTCATAAAAGTATCAGTGACCCCCCTATGAGAGCCTTGATTGACAGCAGATCCTCTATTACCTACCCATGTTCCAAACTTATTACACACATTTTGGACAAATATATCAAAGGCATTCCAAGTGTATGTAAGGATTCATGGACATTTTTGGACAGCGTCAATAAACTACCATTTAACAGTGATGATAATTTCTTAACCATAGACGTCATTGACCTTTACACTTCGATACCACATCTAGAAGCGGTTGAATGGATAGGGTCAATGTTACAGGTCTTTGGGGCGTCTAAATTGGAGGTTGACCTTGTGACTGAACTACTTGAAATAGTTCTAACTAGTAATTATTTCATATTTGACGGAGATTTCTTTATGTGGAGCCGGTGTGGCAAACTATGTGATGGGATATTGGGAAACCAATATTTTACAAAAGCTCCCTGACATCATGTCTCCTGTCACATTTTACACCCGATTCCTTGACGACATGTTTTTGTTGTTTAGGGAACACCTTTGTTGAAACCATTAGTAACACTACTGAGTTCTTGAAATTTACTTTTAAATTTTCCACCACTGAGATAGATTACCTCGATGTTAAACTAACAAAGGACATTTGCCAACAGGCTTTTAAGTCTACTGTATATAGGAAAGCCACCTACTGCAATTCTTTCCTGCACTTCACCAGCTTCCATCCTTACAAACAGAAGAGATCTATTGTGAAAGGACAGCTGGTGAGGGCAGGAAGAATGTGCAGTACCTTGGTAGATTTTGTTAAGGAATGTTCTTGGTTGAGGGAGATGTTTATTAACCGAGGATATCCTGATAAAATGGTTGGAGAACTCATAGAGGAAGTTACATTTTTACACCCCATTACTGGTTAAGCAGAATGCCCTCTCCTGTGTAGCCAGTATGAATATAGAGGATGTAGCTTCTTCAACAAGTGACGTTGTGAGAAACAAGGAGTATCACAGTGGGTCAGATATTGATGTGTCCTTGAGTTTTATCACTATTTTCAGTACTAACTCAAAGGCCATTTTAGATACTGATCTCTTCTAATCCATCACTGGCAGGAAAACTAGGATTCGAACCCAGATTTACTTTTAAAAGATCTAAAAATCTTAAAGAACTATTACAAAGGGATGTGCAACAGGATAGCTTTTATAAAAGGAGAGGGATGTCCAGATGTGGCTTCTGTAAGTTTTGTGATAATGTTCGAACAGGAGAGACATTCCAGGTTAGGGACAGGAAGTATGCTATTAGGTTTGCACTCAATTGTGAGAGCAAATCTGTCATCTATATTGCCATGTGCAATTGTTGTCCTGTGTTCTACATCGGAAAGACGGATAGGCGTCTCCGAGATAGAATGTATGAGCACCTGTATGCAATTAGGACGAGAAAAGATGATAATGCACTGGCTAAGCATATTGTCCTGTACCCAGGTCACAGTTTCCACTTCATGGCCATCGACCACGTTCCCTTAAAGATCAGGGGGGGGCCCTTTCTCTTTAATTTTAGAAAATTGTGAGTTAGATTGGCAGTTGCGTTTAGACGCTTTTAGTTATCCTGGTCTGAATACCAACTGCAACATTGCCCCTGTACTTAAATTAAAAAGTTACTTTAGGTAAAATCAGTTAGGTTGCATTACCAATCTACTGTTTATTGCGTTCTGATTTCGACCTGGCATGCAGTATTACTGGTAGAATTGGTCGCTTAGTTGTGTTTTGCATCAGTTACTAACATTCACTAAAGAGACCAGTTTGGTTGATTGATCTGATTATGTGTTACATCTTCTTATTCAACCTGATAGTTAAGTATATATATACTTTTTACTGGCTGTGACTCTTTTTTGGGAAGACCAACTTACACTTATGTGTAGTATCTTTATAGATGTATGCACTTTTGAAGGAGGGTGGTTCGTGCATTGTCAATGTACATAAAATTTTTGCTTGATGCCTGTATTTTGTGTATACATTTTGTATATACATTTTGTATATACATTTGGCACACACATTTTGTACACACATATGTTTTTACATTTCTTGTATATATGTTTCACTTTTTATGTAAATATTAATATTTTTTATGGCTGTACACGTTCTTGTAAAGCGGTGGAGTCTTCATCCGTTTATGTCAATTTATGTTGTGTTATATTTGACCCGATTTTACTTTATGGATGTCTGAATTTGACATTTTTAAAATGACATGTATACATTGTGTTTTTAAACATAGCTGCCGTTAACAGGAAACAGGAAGGTGTCACTTCCTGATTTAACAGTTTTAAATGGAGTGTTTATTTTAGAAGTTGTATCTCTGAAGAATGTTGGGTGGTTCTAATAAAAGCGTTAAGGTCTTTTGCGACTTGGTGGCGTTCTTTCTGCAAACAAGGTTCCTCTCTTTTTGTACTTCTGGTTTGGTTTGGCTTGCAATTTTTCTTAGTATTGTCAGTATAGTTACAACAGTTACAGTGCAGAAAGTAACAGTGTCTACTTTAGATTGACAAAAAGTCAAAATGTCGAACGCTCACATGAGCGTAAATGCAGGAAGTCGATGTTTATTTTTTTGGATTGCATTACAGTGAGGATCGAAATATTTGCCCTTTCCTCACTGTAGTGCGATCTCGGAGTTGGAATTTATATTTAGCGGTGGGTGTGGTGTGGGGGGCACAGTCTCCCACAATAGCGATTTCAAATTTCTGCATTTACGCTCATTTGAGCATTCGACACATTGATTTTTCATCTATATAATATAGACCTGAAGTAACATGTGAACAGTATTGTTTGTATGGTTACAACAGTTACAGTGCCAGAACTAAGATGCAAATAGTATAGTTGCTGTGGTTAGAACAAATACATTGCAGGAACTAACACATGGGCAATATAGTTGGCATGGTTGCAAAGGTTACATTGCAGGAGCTAACGTGAACAGTTACAGTGCAGGAACAAATGTGAACGGTATGTTCACAACAGTTAGGGTGGGGGAACAATCATGAACAGTAGAGTTGCTATGATTACAACAGTTAGTCATGTGCTTACAGGGGTTACAGTGCAGGAACTAACATGTGAACAGTATAGTTGGTATGGTTTCAGCAGTAGTCACAGTGCAGTAATTAGTATACTGTCAGAATATTCAGCATTCCTTACAACTTTTACAGTACAGGAAATATGGTACAGGCAGTGTATTTTTGTTTGGTGACTGTGACCTATAGCATAGATGAGATTTGAATCCCACCAGTAGTGTTCAAATGTGGGAGGTACAGTAGCACAGATGGGGTTTTAACCCCATCATTATCAACCAGATATGGGCAGAAAAGTAGCACAGATAAAGTTTGAATCTCACTACTGCCACAAAGTATGTGAGTAACTGTGGCTTGATCTGCTAGTAAATATGAAGAGAAGATTCTAGCTGACACCAATGTGGTAGTCTCTTGAGTCACCATTGGTACCCAGCATGGTAAAATAAGAGAAAGTGCACACAAGTCTAACTCAATAATCAATTCACAAAATGCAACCTGGCTGCAAGAGCATAAAGAGAATGTGTACCGCTGTCCTGGTTATGTCCTTTCAACATCTTCCCCAAGATTAGACTGCACACAAGCCACTTTTTCGCTGTGTTTTTGACTTAGCAACCCAGATCTACTTTTCACTTCCCTGTCTGTGAACCACCGTGTCTTCCAGTGCCCTTTAATTACTCACACACCACACACACACACACACACACACACACACACACACACACACACAATTCCCAAGGGAGGCTGGCAGAATTCTTCAAATACCCGCAGCATTCTTCTTTGTATTTTATCACTGCAACCACCCTGGAAGGCCATGTATCTGCTGCCCTTGATTGACTTGATTGCCTAAACAACATTGTATGTAAGGAAATCTAATACTTCTTGGCAAAGCTTTTTTGAACCTGTCTGCTGCTAACATTTTTCAAATTGTTACACTACTGTTACTACCACTTTCAAGATAAAATTTTAAGCTGTACTTCTGTGTGCTTACATGTTTATCTATATTAAATGATCTTACTCATATATGTTTTGGTACCATTCCTATCAGCTGTGATAGCATGAGTTTTCCCCAGTCTAATTGATTCCATTATCTGTAGTGGCATAGTGCTCAGATGCCTAAAACTAGGATGCCAGGTAATCCTCCTTGGTTAGAGTCTTTATTGGCTGCACAGTCCTGTAGTCAGCAGCTTTGCTGTCCAGAACAGTTTGCTGCTGTTATAGCTGCACCCCCCCTCCAATTGTCATCTTCCACCTGTGATTCCAATAATCACTGCATGGTTGTGGTCACCTGTTAAATATATCAGGAACGGGTCTATGTCAGATGATCGGGTTTCTGAAAACTCGAATATCAAAAACAAACAAAAAAACCCACAAACACAAAAATCTACCTTTTTTATGTTTCTGCAGGGGAGCAAGCACCCCTGCACCTCCTGCAAATTAGATATACTAACTCCAAGATTGCACTACTGTGAGGAAAAGGGTACATTTCCCAGTTCGCACTCTACCATGATTTCCATGCAAAAGCTTTGAGTTTTCAAAAACTTGATCATATGGTCTTGACCATATAAATTTTGAGTTTTTGAAAACTAGATCAACTGATAGAGACCCCACGAAGAATATAGCAATCACAGTGCTGCAGAGAATTAATAGCTGAATATATGGTTTACAATAGGTAGCACTGGTAATGTGAGGAAATGAAATTTCACAAGTCTCAAGCCGACTGTTTATGCACACGATACCAGTGTAACTCCTGGGAGACGCTGCAGACAGGACCTATATTAAATATATAGGTTTAGTTTTACAAGACAAAACAAGACCAAAATCATATAAAACTTGGCTTTACAGATCCTAAGAAAATACTTTGTATCTAAGGATGTTTTTTCAAAGATTCACAATCCACACAGCATCTCCAGAATACTGGCTACCTTCAAAACACACAAAAGTCCAAGGCTGCAGGGCTCTCTTATGCCCAGCTTTTAGGTTTGTAAACAAGTAATTACAAAGTATAAACTCTGCAGTTTTGCTCTGGCTGGGTTGTCCCAATCCCAGTGTTCAGGGTCGTCTTTCATATGATCCTCCAGGTGAGGAACAGACTTCCTGATTTCCTGCTTTTATGCAACTTTCTTATCTCGATTGTCAGTTAAAATGTCACTTGGCTTTTTTTAAATTTTTTAAATTTCTCCAAGTATTTTGGGTTTCTAATACCATGATGAGAATGGACCCTTTGCCTAAGTCAAAGTATGATTAAAGTTCATGAAATTAGTATTGTTTAAAACTTTGATGTTAGCCAGAAGTGCTTTTCGCAGCACCAACAATGTGCCCAGTAATGACTCCTGCAGTTTGTCTAGAGTTACATATATCGGTAACATATGTAAGTACGACTGTAAATTCTTTTTTTATGAGACCCATTGCTGCTACTACTATTGGAACTGTCTGGGTATCCTTCTTCCACATTTCCCTTGTTTCTGCATGCAAATCTTAGTATTTTCTGACTTGTCTGTCTGTATGTAAGACTCTGCAGTCACTGGCTGTAGCAATTTCAATGATCAATTCTACTTTTGTTTTCTTTTCATGGATTACTGTATCTGATTTTCTTAAATCTATTTTTTGAACTGTCAGTAATGGGTGATCCCATGTGATATAGAAACCATATTCTGTAATGCTTTGTGGCTCATGTTTCTAGTGCTTGCACAATCCCCAATGCAACAGGCTTGACACATTTTTATGCCTTTCAGTATGCAGTCCATCTGCCATTAGTATATCACAACCAATGACAAGATGTGCGACCGTTTCCAATTCTGTTTACAAAACCTACATTTGTCTGTTTCCACCATATGTTCAATGGAGTTTGTAAACCAACATGTATGTAGTCCATTATCTTGGGCAGCCAATAGTAGCCTTTTGTTTTTTGGTTTACATTCACCTGTCCTTTGTTCCATATGACTTTTATTAGCTTTTTGTTCTATTGCCATGATTGAGTTTTCTTCTAAGTGACTATAAACTCTACCGGCACTAATTCCAGAATATAGTTTATACGTCACCGGTAGGCAAGTTATTGGTCTATAGTTTTTAGGATAGCTTGCAGGTTTGCTGTTAAGTAGGAGCATTGTTTTTCCTGTCGTTAACCAGGTCGGTGTCTGTGTGGGGTGTGCATACAAATAGTTCTTACTCATGGCTAAATCTTTATGTAAAGATGTTAATACTTTGAGCCAGAGGTTAGGTACTGCATCTGGGCCTGGGGTTTTCCATTTAGGAACTTTTCTTAACTTTGTTTCAGTCTCCCTAACTGTTACTTCATCCCATTTCATATCCTGTGCATTTGGACTTATTATTCTTTCTTTTACAACTTCTATCCATTCAGTATCTTTGTTATGTTCCACAGGATCTTCATAGTTATTTCTCCAAAATGTATCTATTCTTTCTTTTGCTGGTGTTTCAGTTCTTTTTGCCTTGTTTCCCAGTTCTCTATAAAACTTTTTTAGGTCATCAAAAATTGCTTATTTTGTACTACTTTTTCTTTATTTTTATTTGCATATATTCTAAGTTTTTCTGCCTGTGCTGATATTTTTAGTTTATTATTTGTGGTAGTGCATGATAGATCCTGATCTATTCTGATTCTGCGCACTACTTTTATCACATCTATTTTTCTGAGAATTTTGTTGCTCTGTTCCCTCTTCTATAGTCTTCTAAGAGTGACACCCCTTGTCTTAATTGCTTTCTAGTTTTCTCTGTTTGATACTTCCGAGATGGCATTTGATTTCTCCCCTTCCTTTCCCTTACTGCCCTTTGTTTTTGTGGTAAGACTTTACCTTTTATGAATTTAGCTGCACAGTAATATATTCTGTTTACTTCTGTTGTATGGCATGAATCTCTGTGAATAGTCCTAATTACTGTGTTCATTTGTTTTATCAAGCTTCTAACTTTCTGGGTTTTACTGACTTTCTGTAGTGTATTTCTTTCATCGATCTTAATATGTATTTCCATTTGTATTAAATCAAGCAACTCTTCTCTTAGATCATTTTACTCTAAACTGAGGGCACATTCTTTGTTCTCCATTTCCTGCGGACATTCTGTAGAAAGTTCCACAGCAGCTTTCTGTGCCATATTCTCTTCACTTTCATCTTGTGTCATCCATTGCTCATTCATATGGAAACTCACTGGCCTTTCACGGCACAACATTAACTGAGTCAGAGTTGCCATAGTTTCCTATTTATGTCCCTGCTCTGCAACTCCAGCTGAACTTCTGTACTGATTTCCTATGGAAGGCTCCAAAGTATCTTCATATGGCAATTGATGTTTCCTGCTCCACTGATTTCGCCTTAATTTGGGGATCTATTGCTCTATCCTGCTGTGATGTTATCAAAGTTAGATTTTCTACACTAAATCATTCACTCTTCAGGTAATCCATAACCTCAGTTTCTGTTTCTTTACCTTTTCCATTGCTAATCCTCTTTTCCTCTTCATTTTCTTATTTTTTGTATTATAACATTTTCCATATCCGGATGCCTTTGCCTGTATTTCTCTTCAAATATCTTTCGTGTTGCTCTTTTTGTATTAATTAGTTTTGTTTTCTCCTTTGCATAAATATTGTACTATATTAAATCTCTTTCTCTCTCCCATGTCCATATTCTACTTCAGATGTCTCCTGCTCTTCCTGTGTCTTCTTACCTGGGGGACTCGTTGCTCTGTCATGCTGTAATATAACCTGTGTTAAGCTTTCTACACTAAATACTTCACTTTGCAAGTATTCCATAACTTCACCTTCTATTTATTTAACGTCTACTTTACTAATCTTCTGTTCTACATTCCCTCTTTGTGATCTTATTTTTTATATTGTGAAATGTTCCATATCTGGATGCCTTTGCCTATATTTCTCTTTAAATATCTTTGGGGCTGTTTTTTGTAATGATTAATCTAGCTTTCTCCTTTGCATAAATATTGCACCATATCAGATCTCTCTTTCTTTCCCATATGCATATTTCTTTTTTATACCGTTCAAAAATCTCTAGATTTTGCTTTTTATATTTTTGTACTTCCTCAGTCGCTTCTTTTTCCAAATGGCCCTAGGTTTCTTGGTCTATATAATGTTTTTCATTAATCTGTTGCATTAATGAACACAGTTTTTAATTTGAAGCTTCTGACAGTTTTTCTTATGCAAGTATTTTTCTTTCCTCTAATTTCTCTGTCAGTCTTTTTGTATATCTTCTGTCTGGAAATTCTGGGCTTCTTGCATAATAGTAACAATACATAATTTCTTTCTTATCCTTGGTAGTCTACTCTATCATTTCTATGGCTCTTTTTTGTGATTTTTGTGGATTACTACCTGATTTTACAATGGGGGGGGGGGGGGCATCCTCCCCCTGAGCCTGGTGTAGTCCAATTTTATAGGAATGGTTCCATGTCCTGAGGATTCTACACTGTTATTTTTTCCAGTCCTGGCACCAGTGCACCCACCAGGATTGGACACCTTTTTATCCTGGGTCTTTTGCACCCAGCTATCTTTTTTATTTTTAACCTACTTCTGTCCATGATATATGTTATATAAAATACAGACTATATATCAGTGTTGTTTTTGTGAAATTTTGTGAAAAACAGGGGTCACCTTTTAGGTACTCGCCAAGACTTGAGGATGAATTCAGTTCCAGCAATACTACTCTCCTTTGCTCGCTGATTTATCATCTGTCCATTTTGAACCCCTGACTGCTTTGACAATATTTCCATCCCCCTTATAGCAGGACACTTAAATGAGTCTCACACATCTTCTAACCAACATGCTACAATATACACACATGTATGTCCACCCACATGAATAATGAATAAACTGTGTAGCTGTGAAAGTCAAAACAGACAAGATGTCTATGTAATCTGCCTCATTTGTGTAGCTAATGTCTTTCAGGTGCCTGTCATGTACTCAGTCTTTTATCAAGTTGTGATGAAGGGAGATACTGCCAGCACAGCTAGATGGACTTTTGTAAATAATTATGTGTCATTTGTGAATATCAAACTAGTTTATATAAGATGTGTGTGTTACAAATATATTAGAACTGTATGTCATGTGTATATCAAATGCTCTGTACAGATGTTTGTATTCAGGGGGTGGGAGGATGACATAATGATTAAGGTGTTTACTTTAAAGACACAAGGTGCAGGGTTTGATTCTCACATGGGGTAACCTGCTAGGCTTCAAATGGCCCAAAAGGGCAGTTAGCCTAGTACTAACCTATGAACCTATGAAAAGGTATTTTGTAAAGTGCTTGTGCTTAAAATATAGCCATAGTGTGCCCTACTAGAAAAGAACAGAAGTGTACATTCACTATTGTAACTGTTTAAATGTATATGTTAACAGAGGAAACTGGGGGGTTAACGTCAGTCCAGCAAATCTTAGAAAAATATCTGAAATTAAATTACTTTATAGGCTACACAGTAAAGATGCTTCTCAAGTTTTCAGTGCAGCTAGAGTCACACAGTCTGTACTAGGAAGCTTTATGTATTATCTTTAGGTTAAACTAATTACTAGTCTTGAAAGCATGGAGGAATGCAATTGTTTTATAACTTCCAGCAACTGCCAAAGATCTGATCAAAAGCCCTTGTCTATGTATTTTTACAGGTAGATGCTAAATGCTACCAGCTGCCATCAATGGTTGTTTCACCTGTGAAGTAGAAGTCAGATGACAATAAGTGATGTCATTTTGCAAGCTATCTCAGCAGTAATATTTGCTGTATTATTTTGAGAAGTTTCTTAGTGAGACCGAACATTCTGCATTCTGTCTTGGACCTGACAACTAGAAAATCCATTCACCACATTTGCCTTGCTCTAATAGTAAGTTACCAGGAATTGGTATAATTCTCTTAGATATAGTCAGGAATATAGTGAAACTTAGTTTAGATTTTGTTTTTCTTTATTTGTTTGGGCCTGTACTGCAATG
Source organism: Protopterus annectens (assembly GCF_019279795.1). Taxonomy (NCBI): domain Eukaryota; kingdom Metazoa; phylum Chordata; order Ceratodontiformes; family Protopteridae; genus Protopterus; species Protopterus annectens. The sequence goes on along the minus strand of NC_056748.1, from coordinate 956,470,866 downwards.
TTATTTTAAATATTTCATGTGTTTCTTTAACTCTGATGTCACTGTGAATATATATTTAGTATTGTATTATTCTTTTATTATTTATTGCTAAATATATTTAAACCTTTCATTGTGGCTGATCTGTGTAGAGATATTTAAGTTTAGAGAGTACTTGCATATTTATTTGGTGACACTGTGTAGACCCCTTCTAATAGCCTTGCTCTTGGTCAAACTATCATTTGTATTGATATTAATATCACTCAGTATATTGGATACCCTTGGAAGAGCCTTAAGGTAGCTGGCAGGAGTGACTAGTGGCAGTGAAAAAAAACTACATTATAGTCTGGGCAGAAGGTAGCATAGCTAGTAAACCTGTGCCAGCTTTTCCTGTGTGTGTGTGTGTGTGTGTGTGTGTGTGTGTGTGTGTGTGTGTGTGTGTGTCAGGTACTTGGGCAGGGACATGAATCACTTGTTGGACAGAGAGGGTGCTGGAGGTCTTGGCTTGGTCACTCAGCTGAGATCTCAACTCTATAGCTGTGCCAGTGGGGAGTCTTACTGGGGATCTAGAAACCAGCCCCGGACTGAATGTGGTCTCGGTGTGCTCTTAAGGGAAATTGTACTTGATGCAGAGAGCTGCATCTGGAAATACTGTGTATGTGCCTGTTTTCCTGTCAGTGAACGTCCCCCACAGGTGCCAGTTGTGAGGACTGAGGCTCCTTGATTATAGGTTGGCAGTAGTGGGGCATCACACAAGTCACCCATTGTAAACCGTCTTTGAGAACCTGGAGGTCTTACACTTGACTACTTCCTTATGCAATGTGATCGGTTAATCACATGTACATGAAGGTGCACACACACACACACACACACACTTAGGATAATAGATCTGCAGCAGGTGGATTGTTGCAAAAAATGATGACAGTTTATTTCATTTCACAGTTGATAGCACACACAAACACAAAAACTCTCTCATTCCAAGAAAAAAATCTTTCTAATGTCCATGTTGAGCTTCTTACTTTTAATGTGCTAGGCATGCTTCCTTGTCTGTATCTTCTCTTGTGCTGTATGTTATTACCTTTTTCATTAATGTCATGTTCATCCATACCACGTCTATTCTGTCTCAGCTGTTCATTAGTGAGAATAGATTTAGCTCTTTTAAGCTCTCATATTCCTTGTCCCCCAGTCCTTTTATTACCTTATTGACCCTTTTTGTGTACCTTCTTGACAAATTTTATAGCCTTATGATTGTGAGATCACCAGAACTAAACACAGTACTGCAGATGGACCAAGATCTAGGATATACAGAGTGATATTATTCTGTCTCTCTGTTTCTGAATCTTTTCCAGTATTTTATCAGTCCCTTTATTTTTTTATAGATCTCATTTCATTTCTGCTTTGTGGCTCATTTCTACTGTTCTGTGATGAAAGGTGTTTTTTTCCTGAGTTTTGCTTTTTTCAGGATCACTCCTTCAAGTCGGTGTTCCACTTTGGGATTATTAAAGCACGGGGAAGGTCTATTGCATTTTTTTGCATTGAACCCTAGATGTGACTTCTCAGGCCACTATGCCAATTTCCTCATTTTCCATTGAAGGTTTGTGTTCCCATCCTCCTTTCATTTTACTGTCAGCTGTAAAGAGGTTGATCCTGTTTTAGTACCCATTAAGGTAGCTGTGGCAATAATACCAAAGAAAAACTGGCCCACTGTTAACCTCTGTGTAATGCCACTAGCCACTTATTTTCTGGAGAGGTTCCACAAACTACTGCGCTTTGCCTCCAAGCACTCAGCCAACCTTCAAGCTATTTGATCAAGGTCATTCCTCTTCCCAAGTCCCTTCAGTTTGTGTACAAGTTTTCTATGCGAGTGTGAGTGAGAGAATTTGCTGAAGTCAAGGCATGTACCACAGATCAAGTTTCCCTTCCCTATGCATTATAACCCAATAACAAAATTAAGTCAGAGAAGACTGATGTGATTTTATATCCACAATCTGATGATGATAATTTTCATGAAGTTGGTTGTTCTCTAGGAAACCAACTAGCCTTTCCATCAATTTCTGCTCAAAGACTTTCTTTGCTGTTAGTCAGTGTAGTCAGTGGCCTGTGCTCTGACTTTATAGTTTCCCAGGTCAGTTCTTGATTCCACGTGTGGAATGACCCTGCTGTGGCCACACCCAATTGCTACAGCTGTGGCTGTGTGTGTGTGTGTGTGTGTGTGTGTGTGTGTGTGTGGGTTGTGTGTGCATATGCTACTAACTATGAAACTAAATAAACTGTCATTATCTCGTGTAGTAATTCTCCTGCTGTAGCTGTATTAATCAAAGTGTGTGTTTGTGTGTGCACGCGCACACATACATGCATGCATGCGTGCATGTGTGCTATTAGCTGTAAAAATGAATAAACCATCATCATCTCACTCTACCTCTCTCTGTATAGAATCACAGTCCCAGAATTGTTCATTATAAAGACACTGTGATTCCTAGCATACTAGTACTGACTTAAACATTTTGTACATCTGTAAAGTAAAGAAAGCCATGTTTCTGTTTTTTCTTTTATTGTTACATAAAAGAAAGAAAGAAAACCAATGGCATCTCTTGCAGTCTCACTTTACCCCATGACTTGGACAGAATAGGTCAGACTGTTAAGTCACACACATCCCCACAAAGGGGAAATGCAGGTCATCTTTTATTTTGAGAAGTATGTCTTGCTTCCTCTTTAGCTTGACTGCTAGTGAAAGATGCATTTCGTTTGGGATTCTTGATTCACTATTTTCATGTGTATGCTGTAAGAGGCTTGTATTATTAACTACTTTTTGGAACAGACTATCTGCTGCCACTGGTACATCTCAGACTGGTTTATGTCATTTTGGCATCAAGTGTTTTTCATACCTTCTTCCTGTATCGGTTTCACAATCTTGACACTATCACTCTATGAGTTTATTCCAAAATTGATTTTGGAGAATTGCTTTGAGATCATCTTTTAGAATGAATTCCCACACTGACAAAGCCATAACTCATGTAATAAGAGTCCCTAAGAAAAAAATCTTTTTTTCAGAAAAAATAGACCCAGGCTGTTGATATTTGTCAAAGCTATGCAGCTGTATTTAATGTGACACATCACGTAATTTTATGACTATGCCCATTGTCAACATTTTGAGTCTAAATATTCAGCACACCTAGTGTGACACCGTGGATAAACCCACTTAGTGATGTTGTCAAAGTATGATTTCATAGAATTAATTTAATATAGCAGTTTTGGGGCACAGCCTCAGAAACCCGATGCCAGTTTGCTAATGGGCTGTGTCCTTAATGTGAGTGTTCCAAAATTATTGGTCCAAGCTTTTGATTATCCTTGATATATCTGTGTTAATTGTATGCATATTTTTAAAGTGTTTTTCATTTTCAGTATTTTGGATCCAAGTCTTCATTGTGCCATTGCTGTTTTGAGCCATAGCACACTGCTGCTGTATTAGTCTGACATGAAAGGTGATTTTACATATAATCACCAAATCTCTCTTTGGCATTGATTTCACGGTGATAATGTTATGCTTCAACCTGGGACCCTTAGAGGAGTATACTAAAACTTTTGGCCATCTGCTTGCAGTTCTTTGTAAATAATGTTTTGTTGACTTTCTATTTCCTGTTATGGATACATAGTCATTTGTGATCCCTCTAATGAACATGAGCTGCCATGAAGTTCCGTCCACACTGACAACTGCAATAGCTTTTTTTGGGCAAGCTTTATCTAGCCTGCTGACTTACTTCCAACCAGTGCACCTTTAGAAATTTCTGTAAGGCAAACTACCTACTCCTACGTGATGCACTGGCAAACTTCAAATCACCACCAAATCCAGTTAACTCCACTGAATATGTGGAAACATAAACCATCACCACACTGTACTAGCATGTAAACAATGTCATAGATGCAACTCTTACCTTGTAGGAAAAAGTGCAGGGCAAACCCCAGAGACAAAACCCCATGGTAGAACCACAATATTAACAAGCTTTACAATAAAAGGAAGATAATTTTAACTAAAAGTAAGAAGAGTAATTTTCCGAATGATATAACACTCAAAATAAACAACCCTGGTGCTTCATAAAATCCACTAAAGCTATAATGTTAAGTTGTCTATCTCGCCTTCTATTCTTGCTGGTTGGGTTCGGAGCCAATCCTCGGCTCCGACTCGGCCATCTTCAAAAGCTCGAGAGCTGCTTACTGGATTGAGGCCCCCCTATATCCCGTGATGCCTGGCGCTAGATACCCAGATCTCGTTTGCCGCTTCTGCTACGAGGTTGTTCTACTGGTTCAGGTCATATAAGCTTCTTTATTATTACTGTTATTTACTGTTATTTTCCTGTAAAAATTACTGTATTGTAGTGTAGAATTAGTCGTTAGTTAGACTTTATTCATTGTAGTTAGTTTTTTCCTCTAAATAGTTTTCCCTTCCTAAGAAACTCATTTAAATTAGAGAGTTTCCCCTCCCCCCTTCTCTCCCTTTTCTACAGAAAGGTTCTTTCAGTTTGAGTTAGAGGTTAACCTTTCTTTTCTAGCTCTTTAAAAAAAAAAAAAAAAAAAAAAAAAAAACTCTATACCCTGTAGTGTTAGTGATAAGTTTGTTTTTCCCTTTGGTAGTAGTACTTGTGTGGGTTGTGGTAACTGTAGGGTATTAATATTTTTCATCGGTTACCTTAACATTTTGTGTGAAAACTTGTCCTTGGTTTTCTTCCAATGATCCAAAACTGTCCGGATTCAAGAAGTGTGACTCATGCTGTCAGAAGATGTCTCTGACAGTTGGTCACACTTCTTGTGTTTATTGTCTGGGCGCTGTGCACCTGCAGGACTCTTGCTCCATCTGTCATGCCTTCAGTCCAAGAGTCCTGCAGGAGCGCAAAAATAAATTGATTCTGAGGGGTCTGCTTAAACCCCAAGATTCACCGTCGAAGTCTCAGCCGGTGAAATCTTCCAGGCCACCTAAACCATCTGCTCCCAGTTCGGAGCCGTCATTGGGTGAAGCCACGCAATCCATTTCGTCTCCGGCTGGAACCAATGTCCCTCCCTCCCAGTCGGCTATGACACGGTCTTCGGATCAGGCTGAGAGTCAAAAGAGATCCAGGTCTCCTTCTTTGGAGTCGATACGTTCTGCTCCAAAGTTGCCCCTGCCCCAATCGGAGCATAGTCACCGATCATCCCACTCTTCTTGGTCCTCTAGACTTTCGGACCATGATTTGGAAAGCGTGGTCAGTAGGCTCTTGAAGTCGCAGGCCCTTGCCAAAATGTTGTTCAGCCCTCCTCATCAGGAGTCTGCTCCGTCCACAGCTATTGATATTCAAGTCCCTTCCAGATGTTCCATCCAATCCAAGGGACCAAGCAGTGCTAGAAGTCTCAAAACTGCTAAGAAAAAGGGCCATCCAGCAAGTCCCAGCAGACCAACAAGGATCCGGAATTTACTCAAGGTTCTTTTTGGTACCAAAAAAGACAGGGGACTGGAGACCCATTTTGGATCTCAGCAGACTAAACAAGTCTGTACAAAGAACAAAATTCCGGATGGTCACTCTTCAGTCCATTTTACCCTTTCTGGGTCAGGACAATTGGATGTGCTCCATAGATCTTCAGGATGCATACTACCGCATAAAAATGGACAGACGCTTCCGAAGATTCCTTCGCTTCCGGCTGGGAGCCAGCCATTATCAGTTCAGAGCTCTGCCCTCTGGTCTCACCACAGCTCCCAGGGTGTTTACCAAATGTATGGCAGTAGTTACCGCTCATCTGAGATGGCAAGGATTACAGGTGTTTCCTTATCTCGACGAATGGCTCCTCACTGCTACCACCAGACACCACCTTCTGCGAGCCAGAGACTGCACCATCGACACTTGCTCCAAGCTAGGTATCACAATAAATTTCGAAAAGTCTGCATTGTTGCCCTGTCAATCTATCACCTTTATAGGTGCAAATTTAAATACCAAAGACATGTTAGCGAGCCTCCCACCAGACAGGGTTTCAGCGATTCGTCATCATGTCAAGGTTTTATTAGCATGCAAAAGGATTCAAGCCAGGTTTGTCCTTCAAACGCTAGGTCTCATGGCAGCAGCTATTGTACTTGTTCCTCTAGCTCGTTTTCACATGAGGATTTTCCAGTGGCTTCTTTTCACCCAATGGTCTTTCCAGCAATTTCCCATGTCTTACACGATTATGATCACTCAGGCATGCAAGAAACACCTTGCGTGGTGGATGGTCTCCACATCAGTGTTCCACAGCAGACCATTTGTTCTTCCCCCTCCAATGGCTACAGTGACCACGGACACCTCCCTGATTGGGTGGGGGGAGGGGGCATTATCAGGGCAGAACAGTCCAAGGCACCTGGTAACCTTACGAGTATCATCTGCACATAAATGTCTTGGAGATGAGGGCCGTGCTCTTAGTGTTGCAGGCTCTTCAGGACTCTCTTCCTTCCGGGACCATTTCAGTCCAAATGGAAAACATGTCTGTAGTGTGGTACATGAACAAGCAGGGCGGAACCAGGTCCTACCCCCTATGTCGTGAAGCACTCAGACTCTGGCAGTGGGCGATCTCTTCCCAACGGTTTCTGATTGCAACGCACATCCCTGGAAAGTCCAACATTATAGCAGACAGACTGAGCAGAGCAATTCTCATGCCTCACGAGTGGTCTCTGAACCAGGTGGTTGCGGACCAAATCTTCCGCAGATGAGGCCAACCTTGCTGCGACCTGCGACCTTTTTGCAACTCCCCTTAACAACAAGTGCAGCAATTTCTTCTCCCTCCTTCCACTCCCCGGGCATCCCCCCAGAGATGCTCTAGTCCACGATTGGCCCCAGGGACTTCTTTATGCATTTCCTCCTTTCCCCCTCATACCGAAATTGATTCAGAAGGCTGCCGTTTCGGATTGCAAAATGATCCTCATTGCTCCTTATTGGCCTCGAAAAATACGGTTTCCATTCCTGCACTCCTATCTTCTCGAACACCCCTGGACTCTGGACCTAGTTCCAGACCTCCTGATTCATCAGTCGGGCGGGCTGCACCGATCCCTGCACACTCTCCAGCTCACAGCGTGGTTGCTCCACTTCCAACCGTAGCCAGGCTGCCAGATATTTCCCCATCTGTGAGAGAAATCCTTTTGTCTTCACACAAGTCTACGACCAAAAAAACTTACGCTAGTAAGTGGAAACGTTTTTCTTCCTGGGCAGAGGCAAAAAGCATAGACCCCTTTTCAGCCCCAGTGCACTCCATTTTGGAATGTCTAGCAGAACTCTTCCATGCTGGTTCTGCTTCAGCTACAATTAGAGTCCAGTTAGCAGCAATTTCAAATTTTCACATTGGCCTGTCGGAAAACAATATCATGTCCCATAAGCTGTGTAAAGCCTTTCTCAAAGGAACCACTCTGCTCAGGCCCCCAGTGAGAGATCCTCCACCACCGTGGGATTTAAACTTGATTTTAACTTCGCTGATTTTGCCCCCTTTCGAACCTGCAGCTTCTTGTTCGCTGAAGTTCCTATCTTGGAAAACCCTCTTCCTGGTAGCTATTACTTCAGCCAGAAGAGTTTCAGAACTACAGGCTCTTTCTGTCCGTCCCCCATACCTCGTGTTCCACAATGACAGGGTTGCTCTTAGGACTAATCTGTCCTTCCTTCCTAAGGTCTCTTCAGAGAGTAACTTGAATCAGTCCATAGACCTTCCTGTGTCTTTCCCTAACCACTCCAACAGGGCGGAATATAAGTTGCATCAGTTAGATGTTCACAGGCAGCTATGCTTTTATTTGCACAGAACCAAGGACATTAGAAAATCAGATCAACTTTTCCTGTCTTATGCAGTAGGTAAACAAGGTCTTCCGGTCTCCAAAGTAACCTTATCCAGGTGGTTGACTTCTATCATCACATTCATATATCAACTGAGGAATAAAGAATTGCCAGTTAAACCAAAAGTTCACTCCACCAGAGCTTTAGCTACTTCGGTGGCCTTTCAGGCTAGGTTGCCCATGGAATCTATTTCTGCTGCGGCTACATGGGCCAACTGACATGCTTTCATTTTGCATTACAAGTTGGATTTGGTTTCCAGGAGCAGAGCTGACTTTGGTTCCACTGTTCTGAAGAGTCTTTTCCGATGAGCCACCCAGGTTTTTAGGTGCTAGGGACGCTGTCTCAACCAGCAAGAATAGAAGGTGAGATAGACAACTTAACATAAAGAAGTTATGTACCTACCATAATGTTCCATGTTAGTTGTCTTCTTCTCGCCTTCTTTCTTGTGACCCACCCTCCATCATCCTATCCTAGTGGACCGAGAAGAGTTCTTCTTGATTTTTCACCGGCTGAGTCTTCTCTGCCTATTCCTTTCTGACTAGTAGTCTCTCCAGTAGGATTTATGCATCCTAGGATAGGATTCCTTTATTATTATGTCTGCAGTTAGACTTACCAAACGAGATGTGGGTATTTAGTGCCAGGCATCATGGGATATAGGGGGGCCTCGAGCCAGTAAGCAGCTCTCCAGCTTTTGAAGATGGCCGAGTCAGAGCCGAGGATCGGCTCCGTACCCAACCAGCAAGAAAGAAGGCGAGAAGAAGACAACTAACATGGAACGTTATGGTAGGTACATAACTTCTTTTTTCAGGCTAAAATAGCCATCCAAGACAAAGACAATCACAAGGCCTTTTTTAGTTATGTTTGTGATCTCAGGAGCACAATGCAGTGATGCACTAAGCAGATTATGAATGTTGTTACCTACACTGAGGCTACAGATAAAGCAAACTTACTGGCTAGTAAATTCTGCTCAAACTACTCTCTGTCTGCCTCTCTCCACCCCCCCCTCCATCTGTCCCTCAAGATATACCGAAAACTGATTTATCTCCAGTTATCATACAAGATTAAGTCTTAAAACCACTATGAAAAGCTAAAAATATTGCATCAATAGGTTCTGAAAATATCCCTGGATGCATTTTAAATAGCATGAAGCACAATTTAGCAAACTCACTACACTGTTCAGCCTCAGCCTGTGTACCAAGCAAATAGAGCACAGAGCCAGGCAAATGCAGGCCCATAAGTCTGATCAGCCTCTTATGCAAAGCAATGGAAAGACTTATTATAGAACCAATCCGAGTGACGCCTCTAGGTGCATCTGCAGTTAACTCCTACTGATGCCTCTAGGTGCCAAATATTGCTTGTTCATATTTGCATCATAATTCCAAAACCATGCTTTGTACAAGGTTTTAAAAGATTTCATTGTAAAGCTTACACAATAGCAAACAACTTCATTAATATTTGACCTCTGTCTACTGCAAGTAAATGGATATAAATTGTTGTTTTTATGATATTAATTTATGTAGCTATATTTTTCAAATTTTTCTAAATATCTCAACAACCAGGTAACACAGACAGGAATCCTTAGCCTCATATGAAAGCTAGATATCCGCTAGATGAATAAAATATTGTTGACAGTATGTGTGTAACTTGAGTGGTTGCTGAGATATTTTAAGTTGTTTACAAAATATTATAAATGTAATACTTTGTTTATTGTGACTTATAAAATTCAATTTAAGACCTAAAACCTAAAGAATACTATCACTATAAAAATATTTTGGGCTGAAGAGTTTGTCATTTATACTTCTTTCATAACCCCTATGGTTCCAAAGATAGGCACATTTGTTTGAAATGTGAGGACATAATTTGATTCTGTCAAAAGGCTTAGGCTCTGCCCATTGGAAGTTACAGTACAAACTTCCTGTGCTCCAGTGGAGTGAATGAGTAAAGGACATAGTGAACCTCCAAGCAGTGGACCCATCTCAGTTTGGATTTGTCAAAGGCATATCATGCTTACTCATCCTGGTGGACTTTCTGAAAAGGTCACCAAAGCAATGGATGTGAAGGTAAATGGTACACCTCGACCTGGCCAAATCATTTGACACAATTTACCATTAAGCAGTAGTAGAAATGTTAAACTGGGAATGAGCACCTACATAACCCTCTGGATTGACGACTGTCTTACAGATAGGAAACAGGAGATCAAAATAGGGGACACTACCCCCACAGAGAGGCCAGTCACCCACTGGAATCCCTCAGGGCTCTGTGCTGGGAACTCTTCTGTTTGGCATCTACTTCTCTAAAGTAAAAACCAGTACCAGAGGGCTCTGGCAGACTACGTTTACAAATGACTGCAAGGTTGGTGCAGTCATTGAATTCCCAGTGACATAGCCATCTTGCAGTAGTGTTTGTCCTAAGCAAATAACTGGTTCCAGAATCATGGACTGAAACTAAATGCAAAAAATACCGTATTGTATTCCATAGGAAGTAATCTACTCAGGGGAACTACCACATTTGTAATATGTAGGGGATTGTTTCAAAAACTTTGGCCAGATTGAGGTATGCGGTGTGTGTCATCTTATCTTCATCCAACGCTTTGGTGAATTAAAAAAAAAAAAAGACTTTCTAAAGTGATACAGTGCCTAAGCAGTATGTACTACATGTACCGATTCAAAGCCCTGTCACTATACTCAGTATCCTACAGACTGCTAAGAGGTGATTTGGTTTTCTGACGTAGTGCACATCAGCAAGTCAGATGTTGTCAGAAATACTTGGTCTAGGGTTCTAAACCTCTTCTGCAACATCAACAGAATGGTTTGGAAATAGGAACAGATGCCCCATTCACATAAAACAAAGCTCATCACTGTCCATATTCAAACACAACTTGGATCTTTGTTTGCATAATATAAAATTTAACCCCAAAACTACTGATGGACAAAGGCAGCTCCTAAATGTTTTAACCCACACATGGGAAACCTTCAAATGATCCCAGTTATTCTTATTAGAGGTAGTATATAATTATTGACCATAGGATGGATAAAGCCAATTCAACACCAAACAGAAGAGGTTAATTCAAGCACCAAAATGGAAGATGACTCTGCATAAAATGGCCAGCAAGGGCAGCTACACTATTACCTGCCTAGGAACCTATAAAATAAACTGTGATTTGAGCACAGTAAGAGTGGTTTGCAGAAATTGCTGTTAACACCTTTAAAGTATTTTGTAAAACAATCCCCCTTATGGCACACAGCATGGGAGGAAGGGGGCTGTACTCCTACACCCTTGTTAGATATCTGTACTAACTACAACTTTATTGTGCCTCAGAGTAGGGAAAATATATTGTGGTATCACACCATTGACTTATTATAGGTTTCTCATATATCCAAATAAGAAAAAATACCCAAATCAGCCAAAGGTCGCCCAGTAGGATAAAAATAACTGCAGTAACAAATATGAACCAGGTAACCACCAGGACTGTCAGCATATAAAACTTTTATTCAAGACAAACAGGATAAGCGCTTTCACACAAGCTGTGCTTCATCAGATCCATCAATACAAGAATTCTAAAACCTTTTATATATTGAAAGCAGTTAACATCCAATAAAAATATTAAAACAATTACTGATGCAAACTACGCTTTTCTTAAATCGGCTTTAAAGATACAGCAGCATTAATTCCAGGCAGCTTATCTACCTGCAGCCTAACAATCCATTTGGTGTTAGCTACCTCAAGCCTGTTATTAAAATCACCACCTTTCTTATCCACAGACACAACCTGCAATACTGAAAATTCAAAACTGTGACCTGGTTGCATGGAGATGTGTTTTGCTAATGCATTAAGTAGAGTCATGCGTCTGATGTCACCTTGATGCTGTAATGTAAGTTCCTTCAGCATCCTCACGGTCTTCCCTACATAAAATGAGGTGCAATTCCTACATTTAGCTAAATATATCAGACATTTAGATCTACAATCTGCATAGAATGTCAGTAAAAAATATATTTTAAAGTAGGTTACTTAAAATTAGCCTCATTAGATATAAAGCTGCAGGCTTTACAAAGTCAGTATGGGTAGGTCCCAGCACGAGTCGTACTTGCATTAGATATCCGTGTAGTTCTATAGCACAATTGTCTTTTTAGTGACAAATTGTTCTTGAATATAAAACTGGGCCTGTCACCTACATTGTCGTTAATCCTTTCATCTGTAAGTAAAACTAGCCAATATTTATAAACTATATCACATACCTGATGAGTATTGTTCCCAAATGTCAAAAGTAATCTAAGAATATTATTAGTACTATCAATCCTATAAGAAAAAGTGCTGGCGCTGGAGCGATAAAAAAAAAAGGTTTACCTTTGTCAGTACGCATTGCATTAACTTCCCTTAAAGTTCTATCAAGAGCATCTTTTTTATACCCCCATCTAGTAATTCTCTTTCAGGTTTGACATTGGCCTCATGGTATTCATTGTCATCTGTGTGTAGGCTCGACATTCTTAAGTATTGACCCTTAGTTATGTTATTAAAAGTATGCTTTGGATGCATGCTCCTATATTGCAATAATGCATTTTTTTCTACATGATTTCTTAAAAAGAGAACTGGAAATGATACCATTGGCCAATGTTGTCTTAGGATCCAAAAACTCTATAGAAGTCGATGAATAGTTCAAAACAAATCTAAAACATTCACTACTAGATTCTAGATATTGTACAAAATTCAGTAAGTCATACACTGGACCCTGCCACAACATAAAAATGTTGTCCACGAATCTTTTATAGTAAATAAGCTTTGCTGAATACTCATCCTGCGATAGGACCACCATGCGTTCACAGTCAGCCAACACAAGGTTGGCATAACTGTTAGCACACGGTGTCCCCATCACTACACCTACTTTTTGCTTACATATATATATATATATATATATATATATATATATATATATATGGGTCCTAGTCAGAACGTCGAAAGTACAGTTCATCGAACTGCACTTTGTTGAACTGACTTCAGCGAACATGCATAACATCGAATATGCACTTTCGCTAAAGGAGACTTAAAAAGAGAGAAAACATGCTGTTAGCATGTTTTGTTAGTTGTACATCAACATATACTGTTGTTGTACAGCTAACAAACTTGTTGTGGAGATCACGGTACAGTGGGGATGAGGGAATATTCCCTTTTCCCCATTGTACTGCGATCTCGGAGTTAGAATATTAAATTAGGAGGTGTGGGGGGTGCAGGGGGGCTTGCCTCCCTGCCATATACTGTTTAGAGGTTATTATTTTGTTTTTTGCCGGGTATGAAAACCGGCTTTTGCGAAAGTGCACTTGCGATATAGTGCACTTTCGCTTTTATGGGGTTCGATGTTGTTAGATCGATGTTGTGTGCTTTTGATCTAACAACATAGACCCATATATATATATATATATATATATATATATTTATATATATATATATTTATATATATATATATATATATATATATATATATATAGTCATTGAACATAAAAACATTGTTACATAATTTCAAAGGAATAATTAGTATTAACATGTAAGAAACTTTTCAGAGATGTAATTCCCAAGTCATGGGGTATAATGGTGGAAAGTGTTTGAATGTCCATGATCACCAAAAAAGTCCTATCAAAATGACCATGTAATCTTGCAAAATCACCTAAAGTACTTAAAAAGTGCTCCTTATCTTTTAAAACTGCAGATGCCTCTTCCATTGTTTTTTTAAGTTGATTTTCAGTGTAGATAGATATAAATTCAGTTGCCCAACCCCTGCCCGATACTATAGGGTGAAGGGGTGGGTTGGAAAATGACTTGTGCACTTTTGGCAAACCACGGATAATTGGTATTAGTGGTTCTGGCACAAGCATAAAATCATACAGATATTTATCTATCACTTTGTCCAATAACATCCAAGGTGGTGCAGCGGTAGCGTTGTTGCCTCACAGCAAGAGGTTCTCCTGTTCGATTCTTGGCTGGAGTGCGGGGAGTGCCTTCTGTGTGGAGTCTGCATGTCCTCCCCATGGTTGGGTGAGTGTTCGAAAGACATGTGTAAATGGGCGTGCCTTAGTTGAAGGCTGGACGTCGAGCTGGCACCTTGGCATTCATGAAAATCTACTGCCAATCATTAGCAGACTGGAGTACCGCTGTGGCGACCCCTAACCGGGAAAAAGCCGTAAGACAAACAACAATAACAACAACAACAACTATGTATCCCATTAACGATGGACTTAAACATAACCTGTGTAATACATTCATAGGTCAAGGTATCATTAAGCATCTCTAACATATTTGCTTCATAAGAAGTAGCATCCTAAACAACAACAGAGCCCCCTTTATCAGCTGAGCATATAACTAATGCGTCATTTATTCTCAACTGTTTCAGTGCAAAAAATTAATCCCTAGTTGTTTTGAAATTAAATTCAAACAGTTCCTTTTCAATAGTTCTTACAAAAGTATCAAGCATTGATGGTAATTGTGGAACGAATAAACTAGAGCGTTTCATATTATTAGAAACTGTATGTTGCTCACCAAATGCTAGTTTCAGTGTGATATTCCTAGCAAAAAGTTTAATGTCTAAGATCACATCTTCTAATTGTGAGGGCACAAAATGTAGCCCTTTATCTAGTAAACTTACTTGTGCTGGTGTTAGAGTCAAAGAAGATAAATTATAAATTTCTTTAAAATTTGTATGCTGCAGCCTGTGGTGCAGCGGTTAACGTTGTCACCTCACAGCAAGAGGTTCTCCGGTTCGATTCTCGGCTGGGGTGCCTTCTGTGTGGAGTTTGCATGTTCTCCCTGTGTTCATGTGGGTTTCCTCCGGGTACTCCGGTTTCCTCCCACATTCCAAAGACATGCATCTGGAGCATTTCTCCCCGGGCCTCCGCTGAAAACAGGCTCTGTGGAACCTAGTCGGACATTCCCGGTCAACAAATGTTAAATAAATAAATAAATAATAAACTAACGTGCTGTCTCCTTTCGATTTGATTCCTCCATGACATGCTTGCTCTCCTGAGATGGTTTCCGCCTCTTGCATCCTTGACTGAAGCCCCACCCCCCTGCCCAATTGCTGTGGTAGTCTGAAAGTGGCTGGAAAGTTTGAAAAAGCAGTATCTAAGGATATTGCTGTATTAAAGTTCTTAGGTCTAGCCCCACTGGAAGACAAACTAATTTGTTCATCCACAGGGGTATGCAGTACTGTAGTGTTAGAGGTTTCAGCAGCTATAACATGCTCATCAGTTGCTAGAGCTTGAGACGTACCTTTTGTTGGCTGAGAACTCGGTCGCTGCTGTAGATCAGCGGCTGCAGCATACATTTGTTCATTGGATATGTTCACTGTCCGTTCGGCCCCTCTAGGCCATATGAAAATATGGCCTTTCTTGAAATCTGCCATATCCCTTTCAAGCTTCCTTTTATTTTATCATGTGTTGTCTATCATCATATGCCAAAACATTCAATAGCACATTATCTATCTCAGCCAAATGTACTGCTTCATTAAATTTCATGTGTATCTCATTCTGCAATTTATCCATTTTGTCCTCCAACTCCTTTTCTTGTGGTGCAAAAAACTCATTCAATAGTTTCATGTAACTAAAGCTCATTTCACTGTTAAGCATTTGCCACTGTTTAAGAAGTTCAGGAAAAGTATTACCATACGTTGGCTTGCAGAGGACCCACAAGCCTCTTGGTACTACTTTATAATGCAGGCAAGCCTCCATATGGAGGCATTACCATTGCAGTCTTTTCAATTTAAAAAGCCCATTCTCAAAGTCTCTAAGCAGATTTTTAAACATACCCCAGTCACAAGGTTCCACAACAGGTGGTTTCCCATATGCACCATCTCAACCTAATTATCCCAACCATCACGACTGTGGTGCCTGGAATTATAACAGAAACCCTGTGCCACCATTATCTTATCCCCTTTTTCTTAACATAGTGTCTGATGAATACAAGTACAACAGTTCCAGATGGTGCTTATACTCATTTACATCCATGCTTCTGAAGATGCTTGTGACCTTTCTCCAAAAGCTTTCCACTTGTATCCATTTCCTTTCAGTGTCTGCCAAACTGCACACAGTAGTTCATATGTGGTCTCACTAGCATGCAAGATGGTGGGAATATTACTTGCCAGTCTGTACACTCTTTCCTCCAGAAAACAGCACATCCATGCATTAACTTTCCAGCTGCCCTCATTATTATGGTCATCACCATCATTATTATTATTATTTATATCTAATATGGTCCAAGATAGTAGCACTGAAACTTCTTATGTTATTTTTTAATTTGGACTGAGCTTCATAAATCGTATACTTCAGTTTTTTTTTTTCATTTTTTGCATTACTTTTCAAGTTCATCACTGAGAAGCCTGGGTTTTGATATTTTTTGTTTTTACTGTTGTCGTGAACTTATATCATCCAGAGATATTTTCAGGATCTATCAATGCAATATTTTTAGCTTTTGAAGTGGTTTTAAGACTCAGTCTTCATTACTTTCCAGTTTTGGTAATCTTCAAATGGATTTGATGTACATTTCATGTGATCCTGGAGATACTATTTTTTGCAGTTGTTATTCCAACTTGTGGAGGTTTTAAATAGTGTATTTGCCATTGTTTCACTGATCCTCTTTTTCTATCCTGGGGGCACTCTGGGTAGCTTTTTGAATTATTCTAGCTTTAACTCTTGTGTATTGGGATAGTTTGGTCACTAACTGTATTCTGCTATGACTTTCTGGCCCTGGAGTCATCATTGAATTACGTTCTGTTATTCTGTTAGCTTAGCTTATGTGGTCTTAGAGTTTGTGTGAGACTGGATTTAACAGTTTTGCACATCATCAGTTTTAACATCAGACCGCTGTGAGTAATTGGGCAGTTTGTTTTTTAAACTTTATTGCCACTGTCTTTACTCTGTTGCCATGACTGTGTTAGAGATGAAGTGAGTTACTGTAGAATGTGAGCTGGTTTTACGAAGCTATCACTGAATCCTTTGGAGATAAATTCTTGAAAACTTGAAATACTTTTAGATAGCTGACTTTTTACTCTTATTTATTGTGTTGCTTATGTTATGTCTTTAAATGTGTTTTGTATAGTTTTTGAGCATAATGCTATTTTTTAGCTCATAGTAATTATCTATAAAAACTATATAACTTCTAATACTTATATTGTGTCATAACTTTAGTTTAGGAAATAATCAGACAGTAAACCTGATACTAAATACCATGCTTATTAATTAAAAACATAAAAAGTAAAAATGCATAAAATCAAAATTAAAAAGAAACAATAGATGATTAGCATACTAAATTATAAAAGTTCCTATAATCAGAGTATGACTTAACTCCCAGTGTGCAGTTGTCTGTAAGCTTTGTTAGCCAGAGGTCTTGTCTTTCTGCTTAGATCTCTGAGAAGTAAATATCATAAATTCCAGTACTGAGGCTGGAGGGGCATAGCTGGTCTCTTTTGAGGTACCAGCAATTTCCATTATGTGTTTTTCATTTTTCTGTGTTTGCTATACATCTTACTACATAGGAGTTGATCATTACAGCTTTTAGCTTCTCTGTGATCCCAACATGGGGAGTGGCGTCAGTGACCTTGGCCAGGACAAGATGCACTAGGCAGTACTGACATGGCCATTATCTACAGCCTCTGTAAACCTTTTGAAGAAGTTTACCAAATACAGTAGACAGATCTAACCATCAATAAGACAAACTGTTGGTGATGACATCTTAGATACCTGATATTGTAGTTTGAGTTCAGTTATAATATGTCCATGGCTTTGCAAATGAAGCTTGTAAGGCTGATGGGTCACTAACTATATAAGTTGGTTGTAAGTCCGTTCATCTGGAGGGGTATCACTACTGTAGTGTGCCGTAAGGTGGGGCAAAACCAGTAGCTAAACATAGCTTAAACAGATTAAGGAATGTATCTATAATTAAGAGCACATTTAGCACTATTAATTAAGCAACAAGGTATATTTTGGTCACATGGAGGTATTATTTTAGTCTTGGTTTGCACATTCACTAAGTAATCTTTACAGATAATTGGAGTGTAAGTGATTCAGACATTTCAGGACTTTGATTAGAAGACTTGGGGTATAAATGGCATAAAATTTGCTTACAAGGATACTGAATATATCTGTTGGGTCAGAATAGGAGGCATCAGAAGGAATAAATTCAGAGCAATGCAAAATATTTCTTAGTTTTCTAACACAGCTAAAGAATGATTTATAATTATCTTTAGCTTCTCAGGCCAACCTCATGGGCTACTTTAGAGGATCTGATAGCGTTCTTCAGGTTTTTGCAATGTTTTTGATATCCTAGAGAATAGGGATTGTGGGTCTACTGAATAATTTAAGTAGTATCTTTGAAGACTACCAGGGTGGTTTGTTTTTGAATTTGCCATGATACTTGGTTCTAGTAGGGACTCATGTTTCAAGATGGATTTATAATTCCTTTGGGAAGCTTGCTGCTATAGCAAGGTCAGGGAAGTGCAGTCTTGACTGGATATTGATATTTTTTCATGGAGTAGGTTGAGGTTCACATATTCATAGGATTTGATGTAGGGGCTTTGGGAGCTTAAAGCACAAGGTCACAAGTTTGTAGTCAGGCTTCAGTGGTTTAATTAAGATATTTCTTGTTTACAAAAATGCTGTGTCCAGTAGTAGGTTTATTTACCAACTACTCAAAATAATTTTTAAGTTTAGCAGGTTTTTGGGCATATCCTACATATTGTTCAGACCTCTGGCATTGAGGAGAGCCACTTTAATGTGATCTGATTTCAGGACTGTTATGGTGGCTATGTTGGAATCTTCATTAAATGGAGTCTGTCTAAAAAAGACACTAGGAAGTCAGCAAATGTTTTAGTCAATATGAGGAGGTGTTTGGATGAGAGGTGCAGGCCATCCTTGACAAAACAGCCTGAAATGTCAAACAACTCACCCCATGCTGACACATGTTGCATCTCCCTGTAACGTCACCCGACATGTAATCAATTATTGAAGTCAATTATCTTTTATTTGTAACTGGCATTTCAGGTGAAAGGAGGATTCCACTCAGGGCTAGTGTTTTTCATGCATGGGAAGTTATGAAATGTCTCTTAAAGTGTGATATCTCAGTTATTTTACTCCGGTATGTAACATGTAACACTACCATGTCATAGTCATGTTTTTCAAGAGTTAAGGTACTCAGGGCCCCTGTAACATCAGAGGTCCCGGTGTCTGAAGGACTACTCAGTGTAAACCTCTCCTCCTTCAACCTTATGAGCGATGCATCAGTGTGGCTGAGAAAAGAGTCACCTATCATTAAAATATATTTGTTGCTGCTTTGATTGAAAGTGGCAGATTTGGAGTGTCTTTGTTCAGGATGAGTCTTTATGAGGGGATGCATGAGGTGAGTGGCTGGATATTTGCTGAGACTTAATCTTCTTATTTCTAAGAGGCTTTGGGAGTGTTCTTTTACAGTATAAGCATAAGACATTCAGGATGATTAGTGAAGGATTGTGGTGGAAGTGCATGAATCTCACAGGGCATATTTTTTAGGTGAGAGAGACTCCTCTGGATTATGTATTTACAACTCTCACAGATGGAATTATTAGTTTCGAATATACGTTCATTAGCTGTGTGCATGAAGTAGTTTGTACAATGCCTAAGGAGACCCAGTGCTAAAAGGCTGGCGATAGATCTGCAGTTTATAGGCTGACTTCCATCTTGTCCAGTACTTAGGTGTTCAGAGACAAGTAAAATTAATGCAGCAGAAGGTTATGTAACTGTGGTAAAATACACACACAAAATATACCAAAGGCTCACCATTGATCGGTAGTCCTGTCCTACATGTTTCAGATTTTGAGTAAGATGTAAAAAAATGTGTTAAATTTTCCAGGTACTGCGCTGTGCACTAAACATGTAGGAAAATACAAAAGAAACGGGTATCTTAAGCTTTAGCAGTTAAAAGGGAGGAACTTCTTGTTTGATCTTCCAGTGCTCAATTATATAAGAGTATAATTCCAACACTTAGGCCACCTAAATAGCCAGGTGTCATACAGCTATTTACTGGATTTGCTGACTATAGTCTTAAAGAACGTATCTAAAACAGATATAGTCTGTTAAAATTAACTTAAAAAATGGGTAACAAAGAATTGAAAACTCTTCATGTACTCAGACTGCCCAGATAAGATGTCTTGTCTTGTATAATATTTAAATGACAAGCTGTAAAACACAGATGTTTTTTTAGGGACCAAATCCTCCTGCACTCCTATGATGGGGATGCAGCCCACATGCCCCCTTCTGCTTATATATACTAACTCAGAAATCATATTATCATGTAGAAAGGGGAGCAGTCTAGTCATTCTATATAAGGAAGTATTCCTCCAGCAACAAACAGAAATCATTAAGTTTTTGTACTCAGTCTTTGGGAGAACCAGTGGGAGAGAACTCAGTGATGTAATTGTCATGGAGTTGTCCCTCAGATTAACATTGCTGTAACATTTTGCATAAACTGCCACATCTTGTCCTTCCCTTTCCTGTCACTGTCGAAGAAATGATATGTGGGAATTACTGTATCCCAGTCCATGTGGTTTGGTGCCCAAGCCTCTGAGATGCTAGCACTGCCTACCTTGCTAGGTCTCTGTGCTGTCTGCAAGCTTACCCATTTTTCCCAAGGCACTGGCATTACACATTACTTCCCAAACTCTTATTTCTCCTTTCCCATCCTTTTTATACTACCATTAATTCTTACTCATCCTTTTCTGTTTTCCTTTCAGCTCTGTTCTGTCCTGCTACTTGTCTTCTTTTGGACACCTCATTTTTTTCCTTTTCTTTTCCCTCCTATCTTCTCTTTATAATCTTGGTTTAAAATTTAAATGGAGCTATACCTTTTTGGGTAACACAACTACCACAGCTTTATTCTAAAATACTGATGCTTCTTCTCCTTTTAAAATAATATTAAACAAAATCTCCCTGATTCTTATCACTTTCTTCCCACCTGACTTCCAGGATTTCACGCCATGTGTTCCTGGGGACATTCCCTGCACTCTATTTATGCATCACTATTTTTATGTCATCTTATATGTTAACTAATAGTTATTGAGCCTCATCTTCCTCTAACCATCACATAATTAAGTCTTCCATAAATATATACAGTTCTGTCCATTCTTGGTTTCCACACTCCTCTGCCTTCTACAAATTCTCTTAAAATTTCTGAACTATATTTAATACCTCTGTAGTTTCACTGGTTGTTCTTTCTTACCATAGGCTTCCCAGGTTTGGTGATAACCCTTTCTACTTTCTGTTGCCTAAGTCATTTTGCTAAACGCTTTTGTGCTCTGGAATCGTTATTAAAGAATAGTTGCTTAACAACTCATGCATATTATCCATATACTTATATTATTTTCTCTCTAGCAATCAGGAGTTTCTGTTCTTGTTCTGTGAGATTCCCCTTATTCTGCAATACTTAAAATTGTCAGCCCCTCTGATTAATTCCTATTATTTCTTAAGCATCTTTCTCTCTCTGTCCCTTTTACTTCTACCCTGTTTTTAAACTCCATTTTCATTTTATCCAACTCACTGGCTGTCCCTTTTCAAGAACTTTCTGTCTTCCATAACAACTCTCCAATAATTTTCATTGCTCATTCCTTAAATTCCTCTCTCTTGAACAGATAGGTGGGAAGGTGCCAGAGTGTCAATTTTAATTAATTACACTGCATTTTGACATCCTGACATTTTTGAGACACACTGGTTGCCCTCCTGGCTATTTTCTTCACTGCCCATGTCATTAGGTCACTGGCTGTCATTATTTCAGTGGTGCTGACTGGAGCGTTTTCATACCCTCCCTACTGCCATTTATCTTTCCTCTACAGTGCTGTACAGAGTTAGTCCTCAAGCTCCTTTCATGGTGGTCAGGGATGCCTTGTTCCTCACACTAGGTGCTGATCCCCTTGGTGACAAAAATCATTGTTTATCAGTACCTTGTCTTCATCATTAGAGTTAAGGTTCTCTTTCTAGCTATCCATTTCTGGATCTTCAACCCTTCTTCCCTCCTGAGCCTCATCTTGGCTTTTTCTAGCTAGCTTATGCTCCAGCTCTACTCTTAATTCATATTCTCATCCTATATCCTTCACTTTCTCCCTTTAAGTTTCTCTACCTTTCCTGGGGCTTATGTCTTCATGCATCGGCCTACCTCTGAGACAGTGCTTCATTTCTTCCATATATACTGTATAATAATGTCCTCCTTTCCTATCTCCTGCATGATTTCTTACTTCACTGACCCTTGTCTGTCCTCCTGTAACCAAGCTTCCATTTACATTGGATCTTTTATTGCCTCCATGCTGTCTCCACTCTTTCCTGTTCTGTCTTGTCACCATTCCTTCTGTACTACCTACACTCTTGATTCTATCAGGGACTGTCTTTGGACTATCAGCAATGATCACCTGTGCACATGTAACACCATTACTTGACCCTTTCCAGTTGCTTGGCCATAAGTCTTCCTTTGCCTTTTTCTGCTTTTACTATAGTTCCCGACACCAGTCTCTTGGTTTGTTCCTTCACCATTTTAACCTCCCTGTTATATCCTATATGCCATACAGACTGGATTTCCATAAGACCGATACACACTGCCTGCCTTTTACTAGCACACCTCACTCACCCATCTCTCTTCCTTTTTCCTTAATCTGTATTACCTCTATCCTAAGATAGTTATTTGCCTATCAGTAGAAAAAAATGGCAAAGACAGATCCTGTAGGATCTTTGGAATTTGTACTTCATCATCACCCTGTCTTTGTATATTGTCATGTCCCCTTGCACTAAAAGCTTCTTTATTAGTTCTGGCAAGTTTAAGCTATATGAGTGATGATTATTATTTCTGATAGGACTTGTTTATGTGGTTTGTGCAAATGTGGAATATTTCTGGGGTTCTAACCCCTACTCCTAATTCTAAACTATTTTTTAATTGGTGGATTAGGATCTAATCAGGAGTTTTGCTATCATCCCTACATGTGTAATTTTGTTTAACAGGTAGGGTATGCTGGTTCATCCAGATGAAAATTTTCACAGCAGAGTAAGCACAAAACTTTTGCAAGTGCTTTTTCTTGAAACTTACCTTCCACCAGGTGATATCTTCCCTGGCCGGTTTGCAGTCACAGAGTTGTATCTCTAAGTAGTACCTTTTGTAGTTGCTTGATGTTGTATATTTTTCCCCTTTCTGTTGTCAGTGCTACTCTGCTGGATCTGACTGGCCGCCTTCTGTCTTAACTGTGATCAGTTTCCTTTTGATACACTGAACTGTTTAGTCCAGACATTGAGTCCCTATAGTGACTGTGAATTCCATCATCAGCTTTATATCTTAGCCTTTTCATCTGATTATATGCATCCTTTTAGTTGTACTTTGTAGATGTCATGAAGTCATGATAAAGTATTCAGGATTCAGAAATTACTAATGTTTTGAAAATGGTTTCTGCATTTCCTACAGTTTAGGATTTTATTACTCCAGTTTGTTGGCCTTTTTCCTTATCTGATATTCTATAATCTTCTTCTGTGATACTTTGTTTTCTACAAAAAGTCCTTCTCTGTGTAACCTGCCCTGAAGGGCCGGGGTTTTGTCTTACACTTTGACTGCTATAAAGTGCATTGAAACCATTCAATCAGCATGCTTTTACAAACTGTCCATATGTATTGCATCTATCCTTATCCTTGAGTCCAAGTTCATTGATAAAGGGCACATGGAAAAGTGCTTTTGCACAAAACCTTTTCTGATTGATTTTAAGATATTCTACATGCCCTGCAATACAAGGCCACAATTGCCAAGAGTGTAACCATATGCCCCAAGTTTGATTAGTGGCTCTGCCATGGGAGGAGTTAACATTGGGGTGATGGTTGGGAACATTTGACTTCAGCATACAGGTCTGTACGGCGAAGGCAGTACCTATATCCACTTTAAGGACATTGACATCTGTGGCTTGCATAATAATTCACTGCACTGCAGGTCTATGGCAAGCTGCATGTGATTGCATGCCTGAAGTATTTTAGCTTTATGAATATTCAATGCAACTTAGAATGAACACAAGTAAAATATCAGAGTATATGTACATTTCTGTCCTTGTCAGTCATTACCATGGAATACTCTAAATGTATATAATTTTTTCTTCCTATTGTCTTATCTATACACATATTTAATTGTTAAATTTTGTTAGTAATTGATGGTTTACTGTTGTTCTTGAATTATGTCACTGTAAGGTTTTGATAAAAGTCTGTGATTTGCCATATGACCTGGATCATGCCTTAGAAGGGACTTTGGACTAAGGTATTTATTTACACAGTTAAATGGAATGAACAAATAATGCCGTTGCAAGCCATTGGGGTAAGCACTTAAACAACAAAATCCCTAAACATGGGATGGATGATGATACTCACCTGACCATGGTACCTCCAAGGAGAATGAATGTGTCAGTGGACTCTGACTTCTGGAAGGAATAAATGGGCTAATGAGGTGATTTGTTTAGAGGCTATATAGTAATCTAGGGCTTGGTAGTTCAGTAGCAATAAATAAATAAATAAAAGCATGCTATTAGAGGCAGTACTGTCGTGTGGAGTTCTGCCCTGCATTCCCTAAACTAAATATAATATGTTCTGTAGTCGTATCTTGCCTTCATTCTTACATATGGGGTTCAGAGCAGATCCTCGGCTCCAACTCGGCATATTACAAAGCTCAGAGTCTTCTAGTTGGCTCGTGGCTAGGTAGGTATCCCATAGTGCACCAGTACAATCCCCAGATCTAGTTTGCCACATCTACGAGGTCAGATATGCCTCATGCTTGGCCATGGCTAAGTTTAAGATTTTTTTCTATTACTGTATTACCGCTTAACTTTAGGATTTATATGGTTATAGATAGAGAGTGTATTACAGTTAGAGTAGTTTTCAGTCGTGTTGAAGTGTTTCCTCATTTTAAATTACTTAATTGTTGAGAACTGGTTGGCAGTTGGCCTTGTTGTTCTCGTTTGGTATCCTGTGTGCCAGTCTCTTCTAATTAATGGTGCATTTGCACTTATTTTGCTATTTTTTGTGTGCAGTGCAGTTCTTCTTATTAGAGAGTTTGGAATTTAGATAGTTTCTTACTTAGTTAATAGTGTTTCAGGTTAATGTGCGCACTTGTGCTTCCTTTGCTGTTTTTCTGTGTAGTGTTTAGTACTTTTAGAGAGTTTGCAATTTAAATACTTAAACAGAAGGTGAAGCAATAGTGTGAACACATATTTAATCCCAAGAAGCATACATTCAAGGCAATTGTAAAATTAACGCCAACAAAATGGTACAAGCCGTTTTCATCCAAAAGAATAAGACGTCATCAGATAAAAACATCACAAGACTCACAGTACTTAAATACAATTTAAAAAACAATTAAGAACCAATCAGATTAGTACATTAATCAATTAAACAACTCTGGTGAAAAACCTTTAATTTGTAAGCAAGTGTTAAAAAATATGTCAACAAACTCCTATATAAAATTTTAATCACTCCAAATACTAAAATCTAGTGAAACATAAAAAGTATATAAAAAATGTGTAAGTTGTGGACTATTTTTTTGTATAAAAGGAAGAAACATATTTTCACAATTTAGCTGCACTAAGCTAAAGCAGCGATGACAAATTAATATTGTCATTCAGCCCTGGTGACCTCCCTGAGTCGAGTATTTCCTGCCAAAACAATTCCGGAAACTCCAACCTTGCCTCTCAAGGACCAGCCCTGATGTCCCTGGGAACCTGCTCAATCACCTAAAATGTAAAACTTGCTTCTTTACACAACAAAGTGTGTTTATCAAGTGCATTACAGTCATTTTGTTTTTTGGAGGGTCACCACTATAGTACTGTTCCTATTAGTCGCACCAAAACAGGTACCTACAATTGTGGGATGTGTGGACAGTGTAGTTACATGGCAAACGGAGGTTGTTTATTTAAAAAGTAGAGAAAGGGAGATTAACAACCACTTTTACATGAATTGTAACACTTTTGGTGTTGTTTTTTTGGCAACTTGTAATGCCTGTCAGGGATTTTATCTGGGTAAGACAGAGAGGAGATTGAAGAGACGTGTCTACGAGCACTTGTATGACATTAGGAACAAAGAATTATCACCAGAGGTTATTCCATTCCCTTTTCTATTCCACCTCACATTCCCAAGAGGATCCCAGATGTTCCACCCAATCACAGGGATCAGGTAACTGTAGAAGTGAACAAGTTGCTCACAAACAGAGTCATCCAAAATGTCCCCGCAGACCAGGTAGGATTCAGAACTTACTCCAGATTCTTTTTAGTGTCAAAATGTACAGGGGACTGGAAGCCCATCTTGGACCTCAGCAAATTAAACGAATCCGTAAAGAAAGACAAGTTCTGGATGGTGACACTGCAGTCTATACTTCCTCTATTAGGGAAAGACACTTGGATGTGCTTAGTAGACCTCCAAGATGCGTACTACCATATAAAAATGGACAGAGTGTCAAGAAACCAGTTAAGCTTCTGGCTGGGAGCCAGTCACTACCAGTTTCATGCTCTGCCCTTTCATCTCACAACAGCCCCCAGGGTGTTCACCAAATGTATGGCAGTAGTGACAGCTCACCTGAGACGTGTAGGATTCCAAGTGTTTCCGTACCTGGACGATTGGCTCCTGACCGCCCCCACCAGGCATCTACTCCTTCAAACTAGAGATTCCACTATCCAACTTTGTGTCCATTTGGGGATTACTATAAATTTTGAAAAGTCTGCCTTATCGCCCTCTCAATTTGTGACCTATATAGGCGCAGAAATAGACACAGTCGCCATGTTAGCTCGTCTTCCTGCAGAAAGAGCACAGAACCTCATAAAACAAGTACTTTGTCTACTTCCCCTTCAAAAAGTCAAGGCAGAGACAGTGCAGAAACTCTTAGGGGACCATGGCCTCCACCATAATACTAGTCCCTCTTGCCAGATTGCACGTGCAAATTCTTCAGTGGCTTCCATCGTCCCAGTGGTCCTTTCAACAACTGCCTCTATCCCACCACATCATTTTAACAGACTCTTGCAAAAAGGACCTCCGTTGGTGGATCCAACCCGACCAACTAATGACAGGCACTCCATTCCTTCCTCGCCAATCCATTCCTACTGTGACCACGGATGCCTCACAGATAGGGGGGGGGACATTATCTAGGCAGGACTGTCCAAGGCACATGGGAAGATCACGAGGCTCACCTGCATATCAGTGTCCTAGATATGATGGCGGTGCTCCTAGCATTACAAGCACTTCACGAGCTTCTTCCTCTGGGGACGATAGCAATCCAATCAGACAACATGTCTCTGGTATGGTATCTCAACAAGCAAGGCAGAACCAGATCTTACCCCCTTTGTCAGGATGCAATTCGTGTTTGGAAGTGGGCGATATCTTACCAATGCTTTCTAGTGGCAATGCACATCCCAGGGACAACCAACGTTATGGCTGACAAACTCAGCCGGGAATCTTGATGCCTCACGAGTGGTCTCTGAAGCAGAAAATAGTGGAACAGATCTTCCGCAAATGGGGACAGCCTTGCTGTGATCTTTTCACCAGTCCTATCAACTCCAAATGAAACAACTACTTTTCCCTTATCCTCCCCCCGGGGGAGTTACCGAGAGACACACTTGATTTCCCCTTTCTCTGGCCTCATCTACTAGATGATCCATGGACTCTGGACCCAGTGCCAGATCTTTTGACACACATGTCAGGCTCTCTTCACCCCAGCCTCCACACCCTCAACTTGACAGCGTGGCTGCTCCAATTCCATCCCTAGTAAGGCTTCATGATTTTTCACCTGCTGTGACCCACATTCTCACTTTTTCACATAAACTCTCCACTAGAAAGTTATACACCAGCAAATGGAGAAGGTTTTCTATCTGTGCTGAAGAAAGGAATGTTGACCCTTACACCAGTTCCATCCCAGTGGTTTTAGAATTTTTGTCTGAACTATTCCACCAGTGATCTGCTGCTGCCCCAATTAGAGTTCAGTTGGCAGCAATATCTAATTTTCATTTGGGTCAACATGAGTCTAACCTGATGTAACAAAGATTGTATAAAACTTTCCTTAAAGGTGCTACTTTGTTGAGACCTCCTTTTCAGGAACCGGTAGCTTCTGGGGATCTAAACTTCCTAATGTCCAAAATAACTTCTTCACCCTTTGAACCTGCTCATTCGTGCCCGTTGAAGTTTCTGTCTTGGAAGACTTTGTTCCTAGTGGCCATCACATCTGCTAGACGAGTATAAGAATTACAAGCAGTGTCTATCAAGCCCCTTATTTGATTTTCCACAAAGATATGGAGTCTCTCTTCGCACAAATCCATCTTTTATTCCTAAAGTGTGCTGTCATAGTAGTTTGAACCAAACTATAGAGCTGCCGGTCTTTTTCCCTAACCATTCCAATGCAGCAGAATACAGATTTCATCAGTTGGATGTTCACAGACAATTACGGTTCTATCTGCACAGGACTAAGGAAGTCAGACCAATTGTTTGTATCATTCTCCGACTCCAGACTAGGTCTCCCAGTCTCCAAAGTGACGCTTTCAAATTGGATTTCGAGCTGTATCTCCTTCATTTATTCTTCCAATGGGAAGCATTTACCATTCAAAATTAAGGCTCAATGTTAAGTTGTCTGTCTTGCCTTCATTCTTGCTGGATGGGTTCAGAGCCGATCCTCTGCTCCAACTCAGCAATCTACTAAAGCTCCAGAGCTATTTACTGGCTCGAGGCCCTCCCTATATCCCACAATGCTAGGTGTCAGATCTCCAGATCTCATTTGCCGCTTCAGCTATGAGGTTGTGATTTACTTGGCACAAGGTCGTATTAATCTTTTTTCATATATATATATATATATATATATATATATATATATATATATATATATTAAAAGTTAACTAGTTTTTCTCAATAACCTTTTCTTATATTTATAGCTTTCCGGTTAGTTAACTTTCTGTTTACTCCCTCATATTCCCTCTTAGAAACTCATTTTAGTTAGAGAGTTTCTTCCCTTCCCCTCCTTTTTTTCTCAGTGGCTAAACTCCCCTCCCTTTCCTTGTGTTATAGGGTAGTGTTAGCTCTTTTACTTTATTACAGTTGTAGACGTGTGTGTGTGTGTGTGTGTGTGTGTGTATATATATATATATATATATATATATATATATATATATATATATATAGTTAACTGTGTAATTGTTTAATATTGTTAGCTTAACTAGTGTGTGTGTGCGTGTGTGTGTGTGTGTGTGTGTGTGTGTGTGTGTGTGTGTGTGTGTGTGTGTGTTGTTTGTGTTTAAGCACTAGTGTCTTTTTTCTTTGGTATCCATCATGTCTAAGGATACCAAAGTTTCAGGTTTTAAGAAGTGTGACTCGTGCTGTCAGAAGATGACTCTGACAGATGGTCACAATTCTTGTGTTTATTGCTTGGGCCCCCTACACCTGCAGAACTTCTGCTCTGTCTGTCATGCCTTCAGCCGAGAGTCCTGCAGGAGCGTAGGAACAAGCTCATCCTGAGAGGCTTACTTATGCCAGAAGGATCCCCGACCAAGCCTTTGTCGGGTAAATCCTCTAAGCCCGCCAAGCCGTCGGCTCCCAGTTCGGTGCCGTCGCCTGGTGGAGCACCTGCCTCCTTGTCAGCTCAGGCTGGAGCCGACACCTCTAGACCTCAGTCAGCTCCGACTTTACTGTCGGAACCGTCTTTGAGCCGAAAACGTTCTAGGTCCCCTTCCTTAGAATCGGTTCACTCAGCTCCAAGGTCACCATTACTCCAGTGTGAGAAAAGCCATAGGTCCCACTCACCTTGGTCTTCCAGGCTGTCTGATCATGACCTAGAGAGGGTGGTCAGCAGACTCCTTAAGTCGCAGACCCTGGCCAAAATGGTAACCAGACCATCTCAACAGACTGTGGCTGTCCCGGTATATACAGCAGTTCCTCCTCCGACTCCCTCCTTGTGTTCGGAGCCGGAGCCAGTTGGAGCTTGAATCTTGGTAACGTCGGAACCGATACCACACCTTTCGGCTCCTTCGTCGGCTTCGATCTCTTCCTTGGTTCCGTCCTTGGAGGGATCTGGGCACCGAGACTCCCTCGTCGACTCCGAGGAAGCGAGTGGCATCGGACCCTTGTCCGACCCCATTCTCCCTCTCAGAGCATCGGCGCAGGTGAGCTTGGCCCCGACATCGGCCTCAGAGCCATCCCCCTCAGTGCCAACAGGGGGTGGCGTCTCCTCAGAGTGGGTACCTTCTGCTCTGCCTGACAGGGGCGCCTTCGAGGTCATGAGGAGTGTGCTGACTCCTGAGTTGGCCCCTTGATTAGCCACTTCGGCTCCTCCCCCCATGGTGCCTGCATCGATCTCTGTCCACCCTCCTGACCCCAAGCGTGGAGAGCAAATGCTCCAGTTCGCCCCATTGGGCGTATCTTCCTCTTCCGAGGCCTCCCTCGATCTTTCAGAGGAGCCCCCCTCGGAAGAGAAAATGTAAGAGGAAACATGTCGACTCCCCCGAGTCAGTCACGTCTGATACCGACTTGGAGGATTCAGAAGGGTCCCCAAGATCCCCCTCTGAGGATGTCTCCTTTTCAGACATCCTAGAAATCCATAAGCAGAGGGGGAACTGGACTGCCCTTAGCCCTTTGGAGGATGAGTCGGTCTACCTGGACGCGTTTAGTTCTCGCCCTTCCACCTCCTGGGTGTCTCCACCTTTTGACCCACTAATGGAAGTGGTGGCTCGAAAGGCGTGGTCAGCCCCGGACACAGTGGAACCAACACCCCGTAGGCCCACTAAATTTATTACAGCCCCACCCAACAAGCAATTTTTGACAAAAGGTGTCCCTGTTGATGCCATGGTGGTTGCAGCAGCCACAAAGAAGAAGTTGGCTGACCCTTCGGTGACTGTCCATCCACCTAATAAAGAATCTAGGACAATGGACAGGTACGGGAAGCGGGTGTTTTCCTCAGTGACCTTCTCTATGCGGCCAATGAATTATCTGTGCCATTTCACCCGTCTCCAAAGGGATCTTCTTAAGGAACTGGGTGATACCCTTCAGGATCCATCAGCTATGGGGGCTCAAGATAAGATAAACTCCCAGCTGGCGACCTTTAATTCTATCGTCAACTCCTCCATGCGGCTCATTTCTTATGCAGCCGATGGAGCGAGTAGGGCTGCAGGTACAGGCGTGGCTTTGAGAAGACATGCCTGGATGCGGTTATGCAACTTTGCTGACCCCTTTAAGGCGTCCTTCACCAATACCCCCTTTGATGGTTCGGCTCTGTTTGGACCACAGGTGAAAGATACCCTTACCAGGTGTGAGCACAAAGGCAAGACTCTCTCTGCCGTGGGAGTCCGTTTTTCCACTCCCTCTAGACCATACCCCAAGGGTCAGAAGAGTGGAAAAATGTGGTTTCGGAAACCCCAGGTAGTCGTGCCTGACACACGTGGCGAGTTTCCCTCCAGGGGCAGGGGAGGGAACAATAATAGACACCACCCGAGGGGCAGAGGGGGCCCGCAGAATCAGGGTAGCAGAGAATCGTTCTCTGACAAACCCTTTCAGCACCCCTGAAGGGCTGCCCAACTGTCCGCCTTTGGAGGCAGTCGGGGGAAGATTGTCACTGTACCCAGAAGCCTGGCAACTCCTCACACAAGACAAATAGGTACGGTCTATCATATCCGAGGGTTATAAGATTCCCTTTGTCCACACCCCGGTACAAACAACCAAGTCCCTTCCGGATGTTCCACCCGGTCTAAGGGAACAGGCAGTGCTAGAAATTTCAAAACTGCTAGAGAAACAGTCAGTCCCAGCAGACCAGCAAGGATCCGGAATCTACTCCAAGTTCTTTTTGGTGCCAAAAATGACAGGGGACTGGAGACCCATTTTGGATCTCAGCAGGCTAAACAAGTCTGTTCAAAGAACAAAGTTCTGGATGGTCATGCTCCAGTCCATTCTACCCTTTTTGGGTCAGGACAATTGGATGTGCTCCATAGATCTTCAGGATGCGTACTACCATATCAAAATGAACAGGTGCTCCAGAAGGTTTCCCCTCTTCCGACTGGGAGCCAGTCACTATCAATTCAGGGCCCTGCGCTTTGGTCTCACCACAACCCCCAGGGTGTTCACCAAATGCATGGCAGTGGTTACGGCTCACCTAAGATGGCAAGGATTCCAGGTGTTTCCATATCTCGACGACTGGCTCCTCACTGCTCCCACCAGGCATCAGCTACTGCGAGCCAGGGATTATACCATCCAAACTTGCTCTGAGCTAGGTATATCAATAAATTTTGAAAAGTCTGCATTGTCGCCTTTTCAGTCTATTATCTTTATAGGCGCAATCTTAAATTCAAAAAGATCTGTCTGCAAGGCTTCCTCTCGACAGAGTTTCAGAAATCTGCCGACATGTGCAAGTCTTACTACAGTGCAACAGGATTCAGGCCAGAGTTGTACTAAAGACCTTTGGCCTCATGGCAGCAGCAATCATACTAGTTCCCCTGGCTCGCTTTCACATGTGGCTTCTTCAGTGGATGCTTTTTACTCAATGGTCCTTTCAACAGCTTCCAATGTCTCAATAGATAATAATCACTCAATCATGCAAAGACCACCTGGCTTGGTGGATGGTCTCCCCTCTGATACTCCAGGGCAGACCGTGTGTTCTTCCTCCTCCTCTTGCCACAGTGACCACGGATGCCTCCCTGATCGGGTGGGGGGGCATTTTCAGGGCAGGACTGTCCAAGGCACCTGGCAACCTCTAGAGTACCATCTGCACATAAATGTCTTGGAGATGAGAGCAGTGCTTTTGGCGTTGCAAGCTCTTCAGGACTCTCTACCCACCGGGACTATTGCAATTCAGACAGACATTATGTCTGTAGTGTGGTACATCAACAAGCAGGGCGGAACCAAGTCCTATCCCTTATGTCGAGAAGCACTCAGACTCTGGTAGTGGGCGATCTCCTCTCAACAGTTTCTGATAGCAATGCACATCCTCGGGAGGTTCAACATCATAGCGGGCAGGCTAAGCAGAGCTATTCTCATGCCTCATGAGTGGTCTCTCAATCAATCAGTAGCGGACAAAATCTTCCGCAGATGGGGTCAACCTTGCTGCGACCTTTTTGCAACCCCTCTCAACAGCAAGTGTGATGACTTCTTCACTATCTTCCCCCTTCCTGGCCACTCCCCCAGAGATGCTGTAGTTCACGATTGGCCCCGGGGTCTTCTGTACGCATTTCCACCTTCTCCCCTAATTCCCAAGCTAATTCAGAAAGAAACCGCTTTGGGATCCAGGATGATCCTCATTGCCCCTTACTGGCCTCGACAAATTTGGTTCCCGTTCCTGCATCGCCACCTGCTGGAGCAGCTGTGGAATCTGGACCCAGTGCCAGACCTCTTAGTCCATCAGTCGGGTGGGCTGCACCAGTCCCTTCAGTCTCTCAAACTTACAGCTTGGTTGCTCCACTTCCAACTTTAGCCAGGCTTCCGCTAATTTCTCAGCCGGTGCGTGAAATCATCCTTTCTTCGCACAAATCTGCCACCAGGAAGACTTATGCTAGTAAGTGGAAACGTTTCTCCTTCTGGGCAGAGGCTAGGAATATTGACCCTTTTACAGCCCCTGTCCATCATGTTTTAGATTTTTTTTAGCAGAGCTCTTTCAAGCTGGTTCCTCCTGTGCCACCGTTAGGGTCCAATTAGCTGCTATTGCAAATTTCCATGCTAGCCTGTCAGAAACCAGCATCATGTCCCACAAACTTTGCAAGGCCTTTCTCAAAGGAACTTTATTACTTAGGCCCCCGGTCAGAGATCCCCCACCTCCGTGGGACTTGAACCTGATATTGGCTTCCTTGATCCCCCCCCTTTGAACCAGCGGCTTCCTGTTCCTTAAAATTGCTCTCCTGGAAGACTCTCTTTTTGGTAGCCATCACATCAGCTAGGAGAGTTTCGGAACTTCAAGCCCTCTGTATTCGTCCTCCTTATCTTGTGTTTCATAAGGACAGAGTTTCACTTAGGCCTAATCTTTTGTTTTTACCCAAGATACCCTCTGAAACAAATCTGAATCAGTCTGTTGATCTGCCCATATTTTTTTCCTAACTATTCGAACAAAGCTGAACAAAATTTGCACCGCTTGGAGGTTCACAGGCAATTACGTTTCTACCTGGACAGGACTAAGCAAATAAGAAAATCAGATCAACTTTTCCTATCCTATGCTGAGGGCAAACAAGGACGGCCAGTTTCCAAAGTAACATTATCCAGGTGGTTGTCCTCTATTATTACCTTGATATATATCAACTCAGACATAAACAACTCCCTGCTAAACCTAAAGGTCATTCCACCAGAGCATTGGCTACGTCGGTAGCCTTTCAAGCAAGACTACCAATGGAATCTATTTGTGCCGCAGCCACTTGGGCCACTCCTCATACATTCATTTTGCATTATAAGTTGGATGTGGCCTCTAGGAATAGAGCTCAGTTTGGTTCCACCATGCTCAAGAGTCTGTTCCGATGAGCCACCCAGGACTAAGGTGCTAGGGACGCTGTCCCATCCAGCAAGAATGAAGGCGAGATAGACAACTTAACATTAAGAAATTATGTACCTGCCATAATGTTCCATGTTAGTTGTCTTCTTCTTGCCTTCTTTCTTGCATCCCACCCTCCATCCCCCTAGCCTGGACAGACCGAGAAGAGACCCCTTTTGGGGCCTTCTTCCTCTGGACAACTCTGATGTACATTGTGTCCTCCTCTGTCTTTGTACTATAGTTTTCCTTGTGGTTGGACAGGTGTCCTTGAATCTTTCCTTGGTGTTAGCTCTGCCAAATGAGATCTGGGGCTCTGACTCCTAGCATTGTGGGATATAGGGAGGGCCTCGAGCCAGTAAATAGCTCTCGAGCTTTAGTAGATTGCTGAGTCGGAGTCGAGGATCGGCTCCAAACCCATCCAGCAAGAAAGAAGGCAGTAAGAAGACAACATGGAACGTTATGGTAGGTACATAACTTCTTATTCTACATGATCCCAGTCTACATCTGCAGCCTTCCAAGCCAGAATTCCAATTGACAATATTTGTGCAGCAGCAACCTGGGCTACCTCTCACACCTTTATTACTCATTACAAATTGGACCTGGCCTCCAGGGTAGAGCCTCGTTTGGTTCCATGGTACTTAGGAGTATTTTTCCGTGAGCCACCCAAGAATAAGGTGCTAGGGACGCTGTCCCATATGTAAGAATGAAGGCGAGATAGGACTACAGAACATAAAGAAGTTATGTACTAACCATAATGTTCCATGTTTGTAGTCCATCTCACCCTTCATTCTTACGAACCCACCCTCCTACCCCCGTCCTGGAATGATCTGGAGACAGGATCATTTTTCCATAATAGGTGGAGACCTTTCATTATTGTTGTTCTTTCTGGATAGCTTTAGCTCTGTCTTTCAATAGTTTAGCAGCAAACAAGATCTGGGGATTGTACTGGTGCACTATGGGATACCTACCTAGCCACGAGCCAACTAGAAGACTTTGAGCTTTGTAATAGGCTGAGTTGGAGCTGAGGACCGGTTCCGAACCCCATATGTAAGAATGAAGGGCGAGATGGACTACAAACATGGAACGTTATGGTGAGTACATAACTTCTTTTTTGAGATCATATCATGATGAAGAACATTACTCAGTGCTATGAATCTTGGCCCATTTGTCTAGCAGCATCTTTTTGATTAATCAGGATTTGGCATGCTTTACCTTAGTCAATACAGTTGCTCCAAGAGATATTACTCCATGGAGATATTTGGAGAAGCAGGGGAAAAATATGGAAAATAAAAGAGTCCTCCTTCACCATTTATCTTCTGCACATTTACTTTCAGTATTGTACTGCATGTCACTGCACAAAAACCTTGTACACAGATTTGCCAGTCTTCTGGCTAGTAAGCCACAAAGTCAATAAGGGAAATTATAAAGTAAGAATTTTTTGGTATCACTTTTGTGTTGTTCTCAGGATGAGAAAAAATAATGTAGTGCACAGTTTAATTTTTAGAAGATTTTGTCACACTTTAATTATATAAAAGCACAACCTTTTTTTTCATTTTGTCATATTCAAACCAGGATGTTCTTCATTTACTGCATGGACCACCTTCGAAAGTCGCATTAAAGCTTTGCAGACCAAAGCCTGGAGTTCTTCCTGAAATAGACTTTAGTATTCTGGTAAAGTATTGTGCTGTAGTACATTTGCTTCATAGTATTTCTCTCAAGAAGTCTGAAGAATGATTTTGTATTTATTCTTTTGCCTTGACAGACTCCTGCACCTTCCCCAATAAAGGACATGTCATTGACAGCTTCCCCTGCACCCAGTCTGTTTAGATATGAAGATGATCTGTATGCCACACAAAAGCAGGAAGAAATGGATGAACACAGTTCAGACAGATCTAGTGAACCCTGTCACATAGCTGATTGCTCAGATGTGAGCAGTAGCAGTGATGAGGAAAGAGATGGATATGTTCCAAGCCATGCTGTCCAAGAACCTAGTGATTTGTTTAAGCATATTCAAAGTTTTCTAGAAGATGAAAGTACATCTGAAACTTACACAACTCTGGGTGAAGATGTCAGAAAGAACTGCCAGTCAATCTGTGATATATCAACACATCAAAGGTAATTTTATGTTTAGGATACTGTGCATCAGTCTGTGACATTAACACATCAAAGGTGATTTTATGTTTAGGATATTGTGCATCAGTCTGTGACATCAACACATCAAAGGTGATTTTATGTTTAGGATACTGTGCATCAGTATGTGACATCAACACATCAAAGGTGATTTTATGTATAGGATACTGTGCATCAGTATGTGACATCAACACATCAAAGGTGATTTTATGTTTAGGATACTATGCATCAGTCTGTGACATCAACACATCAAAGGTTATTTTATGTTTAGGATACTATGCATCAGTCTGTAATATTAACACATCAAAGGTAATTTTATGTTTTGGATACTATGCATCAGTCTGTGATATCAACACATCAAAAGTGATTTTATGTTTAGGATACTATGCATCAGTCTGTGATATCAACACATCAAAGGTGATTTTATGTTTAGGATACTATGCACCAACATACAGTAAAAACAAGGTAAAGCTGAACTCATGTCTAGGCTTTAGAGATGTCAAGTATGAAGTGTGCCAATTCTGTTATCATAAAATGAATGAGAGAAGTTAGCCAGTTTGATTGGTTAACTCCTCTTTACTCAGTTTCTGCTTCTCTGGTTAAAAAGATAACCATCTCTGACTGCAGGAATTATTCTTATTTTATAATGCAAAGGTTATACCTGAACATTCATCACAGAGAAGTTTTCTTTTCCTTGTAGCCCTGGACCCACAGAGTAACAGTGTCTAGAGTAATAATGAGTAGTAGTATATTTCGTGTACATTTTTCTGATTGTCATATTCACCCTCACACATGCAAGTTTCTGATTATCATACTCACCCTCACGCACACATGCATGTTTCTGATTAGAGTAGTACATTTAGTGTATGTTTTTCTAATTATCATACTCACCGTCACATACATGCATGTTTCTAATCATACTCAACCTCACACACATGCATGGTTCTGATTACAGTAGTATATTTCGTGTACGTTTTTCTGATTATCATACCCTCACACACATGCATGTTTCTGATTATCATATTCACCCTCACACATGTGCATGGTTCTGATTATCATACCCTCACACAATCATACCCTCACACACATGCATGTTTCTGATTACAGTAATACATTTAGTGTACATTTTTCTAATTATCATACTCACCCTCACACACATGCATGTTTCTGATTATCATATTCACCCTCACACACACATGTATGTTTCTGATTAGAGTAGTACATTTAGTGTATGTTTTTCTAATTATCATACTCACCCTCACACACATGCATGTTTCCTAATCATACTCACCCTCACACACATGCATGTTTCTGATTATCATACCCTCACACAACTATACCCTTACACACACGCATGTTTCTGATTACAGTAGTACATTTAGTGTACGTTTTTCTAATTATACTCACCCTCACACACATGCATGTTTCTGATTATCATACCCTCACATAATCATACCCTCACACACATGCATGTTTCTGATTACAGTAGTACATCTAGTGTACATTTTTTCTAATTATCATACTCACCCTCACACATATGCATGTTTCTCATTATCATATTCACCCTCACACACACATGTATGTTTTTGATTATAGTAGTACATTTAGTGTATGTTTTTCTAATTATCATCCTCATCCTCACACACATGCATGTTTCTGATTATCATACCCTCACACACATGCATGTTTCTGATTACAGTAGTACATCTAGTGTATGTTTTCTAGTTATACTCACCCTCACACACGTGCATGGTTCTGATTACAGTAGTACATTTAGTGTATGTTTTTCTAATTATACTCACCCTCACACATATGCATGTTTCTGATTATCATACCCTCACACAATCATACCCTCACACACATGCATGTTTCTGATTACAGTAGTACATTCAGTGTACGTTTTTCTAATTAGCATACTCACCCTCACACACATGTTTGTTTCTGATTATCATACTCACCCTCACGCACACATGCATGTTTCTGATTACAGTAGTACATTTAGTCGACGGTTTTCTAATTATCATACTCACCCTCACACACATGCATTTTTCTAATTATCATACTCACCCTCACACATGTGCATGTTTCTAATTACCATACCCTCACACACACACACACACACACACACACACACACACACACACACACGTGCTTATGATTATCATACTCACCCGCCACTCACACATGCATCTGAAGTGCATGCAGTTTTCTGGATGCTGTTTAATTATTACTTTGCATTATCTCTATTGTCAGTAGAAATGTGTGTTTGTGTGTGTGAGTGTATGCTTGCATGAAAATGAGAGTGAGATTGACGGAGCCATTATTTTATGCTTGTCAAGCAGTGCTTTTGCTGTTTAGCGAGTGTAAAAATTAAACGAAAAATTAAAAAAAGAAGGAAAAGTATGGATGTCACATGTGTGTTTTTCTGTCTGCATGTGTAATTATGTGCATGCTTGCATGCATGAAAGTGGAAGAGTGTGTGTGTGTGTGTGTGTGTGTGTGTGTGTGTGTGTGTGTGTGTGTGTGTGTGAGTGAGAGCGAGGGAGAGAGCTCAATTGAGCAGTGATAGCAGCAGTTAAGAAGTTTAATACCTCTTAGCTCAAGAAATCTGGATTAACAAACCTTTTGTTTTTGTGGGTGTTAAGTACGATGATTTTTTGTGACAGTAAAAAACAAGCTCTCAATTTGTGTATAATAAAATGTGTGTTTGCATCTCTGAATAAGCTGCATGCCTATTATTTTTGGCAATTCTAGTATTTTACAGCTGATAGCCAAAGGGTATGCGAAGAATTGTGTCTGTCATAGGTACCTCTATTTGTGAATGAAAATGATGAGTTATTCATCTTAACTGTGGAGATTATTGTAATGCAACCACAGAATCTATCAAACATGGACCAGTTACTACAAGGTAGATGGTGGTGATTTCATCTGACTATATCAAAGAAAACTGGACTTTCTGTAATAGTCACTATATATTCCTTCAACCATTTAGCTTTCATAATCTTCTATAGATTAGACTTCCATTAAAAATATTATAGTACCATATTACAGTCCAAGAAATCTTCTTCAAAAGACAATAATTTGTTAAGACAGTAACCCATTGTCTGATACATACGTAGGGAGCTGTACCCTATCCTTGCAGTCAGTGGACATAAGGCAGAAAACTAATGCTAGTTGAGATTCCAGTTTGTCAGAAGACACATACAGCTAAGGCAATTTGGAGGGATATCAGTTCACTTACTGCATATTTTGGAATTTTGAAAGAAACTAGAGCAACTGGGAAAACCACACACAGGGAAGACATACAGACTCTGCACAGAAGGAACATTAGCCAGAAACCAAACCAGAGAATAAAACCTGTGGAGCAGCAATGGTACACATTTTGTTATCATCTCAAAATTCCTTGTAGTAAAGCTGGAAATTAATCTTCATGAAACAGATTTTGAGTGAATTTGAACAGAAGCTTTATAAAATCACGTATTTACTACCATGAAGATTCTTTGTATGGCATTGTTTCCAGAAAAAAATCTCTACTCTTAAAAGGTTACCTTAATGTTCTGTAATTTTACTGTTCAATACTAGTTATATCACTGCTAGAAGGAGCACTGGAGCATATATTTCTGCTACAATGTTTTGCAACCATTTTTAATGTTTAAGTTATACCAGAAATTTGGCCTGATATTTTTTCTTCAGTATTTTTACTTTTTTTTTTTTCTTTTTGACAGGAAGGGGTGAGAAGTATAGATAACACATGTGTTCACTGTTTAGCTGTAGCTTTAGAAAAAAATACAGATAAAATAAATAAAAAAAAAATAGCATTATTCCTTCCCTAGAGCGCATTACCTTGGTGTACAAGAAATAGCATCCTTTCTTTGGAAAATATTACCTGGTGAATGAAAGCTATGTAGAGGAGTATTTTCAGTCTGAAATCATTTAAAACCTCAGGCAAATGATAAAAC
This sequence comes from Protopterus annectens, assembly GCF_019279795.1. NCBI lineage: Eukaryota > Metazoa > Chordata > Ceratodontiformes > Protopteridae > Protopterus > Protopterus annectens. Next base: position 956,430,521 of record NC_056748.1, on the reverse strand, counting down.
TGTTGTGTTAGTTTATTAGGAACCCCTTCCTTCTCAAAAAGAACCTCTGTCAAATACCCCAAGCCCACATCTCTATCCCTTTGAACATGTAAATGTCTTTTAAAAATACATCTTTATTTGTTCAAGTCAGCAGCAAACTAAAAAAAAAATAATAGTAAATGAAATATACACACACAAAATTAATAGTAAACCAAGAAATACACACACACACACACACACACACACACACACACACACACATATGGATCTACTTCACATGACTGAAAACTCAAAATACTGAATTTCATTTGACTGAGACCACAATACCTAATTTTCAAAATACTGAAAACTCATTTGACTGAGTCTTATTATACTGAAAGCTTACTATGCTGAATTTCAAAATACTGTATTTTAAGCCATAGACATGCACACTTTCAACACCAATGACTGACTGTTTCCAAACCTAAAAACTATTTACCCTCTTAACAGAAACAGACAGTATAAAACCTGCAACCCCCCCCCAACTATATATACTAACTCTGGGATTGCACTACAGTGGGGAAAAGGGCATATACGTTTTACGTACCTTACATTATTGTACACACTGCCAATACTACTGGAAGAGCACAAAATGTCCACCATCTTACTTTAAATACTTCCCATAAAAATGTAGAGACATACCCACATTTAGAAATACTACAACTCTACTTTCTATGCTACTGTTAGTATTCTGACATTTGGCACTTTAAGTTACAGTATAATATATTTCCTTGTGCATGCATGCTTTTTTGTCTGTTTAACTTCCTGTAAAACAAGTTTCATTGTAAGAAATCTGACCTAAATATTTTTATTTACTGTAAACTATTCTTGTATAGAGCTTTTCTCCTCTGGTCTCCACTGGAAATGGCCCCAAACCCAGATGGACCAATGGTTAAATGTCAAATAAATAAAATAAATAAATAATACTGTATTTTTTTTTTTCAGAAGCAAGTGCCGGTGAAGGGAAACACGCATCATGTCTATGGCTTAAAATTCAGTGTTCTGAAATTCAGCATTGTAAACTTTCAGTATAATAATACTCAGCATTTTGAAATGGTAGAAAGAGAGACTTCAAAATGAATTTCAGTATTTTGAGATTTCAGTCATGTGAAGTAGAATATATGTATATATATGTGTGTATATATATGTATGTATATATATATATATATATATATATATATATATATATATATATATATATATATATATATATATATATATATATATATATATATATATATATATATATATATATATATATATATATATATATACACACACACACACACACACATATATATATATATGTGTGTGTGTGTGTGTGTGTGTGTGTGTGTGTGTATATATATATATATATATATATGTGTGTATATATATATATATATATATATATAGCCTGTTTTCAAGGGAGACCTGAGTTGGTATTCCTACTGACTATGGGAAATTTGGCTGTGGCACTGGGGAACTTCCCCTTCTTGCTACTGTTGTAAGACCCACTTAGGAGGAGCAATTCCTGTTTCTATTCCAGGTGCAGAGGTGGCTTGGAGAAACAGAGAGGCAGATGGAGAGAGAAGGAGATGGAGTGCTGAAGGAAATGAAGGAGAAAGCAAATAGTGAAACTGGAGAACGTGGCAGCATTCTCAGGAAATGTGTCAAAGAAACCTTTTTGATGGAAATTAGTTAGCAAATGATGGATGTATAATTACAACCCTCCAGTCGGTAGGGCTGTAGAATGATTTACTTAAAGAAATGCTGGTGAAGACTGAGACAGAAAATGAAGGAGGTGTTTCCTGGGGGATCATTATGGAGAAAATACAAAAGTAAGATGCAGAGACATTCCTGAAGAACAGTAGTGAGATAGAAAAGAAAACATTTGCAGAAAAAGTAAAAGTAGGCAAATGTGTAGTAGCAGAAAGGAAAGCAGAAGAAAATGAAAAACAAAAGTATCTGGTAAGGATTCAAAATAAGACAAAGAAATGGACAAGTATGAAGTGTCGGACAATTTAGTAGCGCATTTGGGTGTAAAAGCACATGAAGTAAGAGCATTTAGAGACATTTTCAGATGTTATATTTCAGGCTGTTTTTTCAATGGAAAGTTTTCTTGGAGAATATGAAAAAAGAAAGACTGTAACCCATGGAATATTTAAGTGATAAAAGCATTTAACAGGGAAACAAAAAAGAATATTCATGTTCAATTTCAAACTGGGGTAGAAAGAGAGACTGCAAAAGGAAATTTGAAAGCTTTACAGAAGTACTGGACATTGCAAAAGTCTGGCAAAGGGGTTTATAGAATGGTGGCAGGGAATGTACTATTGTGTCAAAACAAAGAGAAAAAAAATATACGTATTCCAAACATGATAAATATGGAGGGGATAGCAGTGTTGTAAAATACTAGGGAAAACCCAAAATGTGTAGTTGTTTTGTGAAAAAAAGGACATTTGATATATAACTATGACAAAATAAGATGTTATATTTGTGGAGAAATGAGACATGTTTGATTCTCACCTTTGGGAAGGAACCTGCTTAAGCTTAAAATGGCCTATTAAGAAAGCTAGTAATTAGCTATGAACTTGTGAAACCATGAATCTAAGGAAAAGGAACATTTTAGAATGGTTTCTGTGAATGTGAATAGTATTAAGAACAGAGTAAGAATAGGGATTTTGGAGTGGTGTAATACATATGATGCATATGTAATTATATTTGAAGACACAAGATTTGTAATAAATGAAGAAAGATTACAAACAGAGAAACCATGGGGAGGAAAAATAATCTGGAATTTGGAAATGAAAGATGTTCTTGAATAACTGTGTTCTGTAGAACTACAGTAAAGATATCAGATGTAAGTTTAGGAAAATAGGAAGATTAGCCATGGTAGATTTTAAATAGAAAGAACAAGTATATATAATTATAACATTATATGCATATACTAATTCTAAAGAAAGAGGAAGCTTATTTCATCAGATGTTAGACTATGTGGTGATAAATATGAATATTAACAGGAGAATGTAATTGTGATATAAGAGGCAAGCATAAAAAGAAATAATATGGTGTAAGAAAAATGTTAGAATTTATGGGATGTGGTAAATTAAAACTCTGGGACAAAAATTCATGGATTTACAAAAGGTGCATGTGTAGAACTGAAATAAATTATTTTATAATATCAGAAAGTTTAGTTATAGGAGGAGGGGAGGCAGTAGAAACAGGATTGTATGATAATCTTGCATTATGCTAGAGATAAAGGAAAATAAGAAATATATAAAAATAGGCAAACGAACAAAAAGGATAAATGAAAAAGCAAGGAATGAAAAAGGAAAGAGTTTATTAATACAGTTATGGAAAATTGTATTACTATGAGAATATTCTACAAAAATTTGTCTGAATGATAGATGATATTTAAAGAAAAAATATAAAAAAAATGGCAATATGATGTGAGAAAAGTAAAGAAAGAAAAATATAAAAGACCATATAGTGATGCATTGGAAGATTTAGAACATAATGATAAAAAGTACTTTGACAAAGAAAAAGAATTACATGACAGAACTCAAAAACGTGCAAGAATTGTTATATAAGCAAAGATATTTGTTACAGTCAAAAAGTGTAGTATTGAGTTACGCATATTAGTAAAGGAAGATGGTAGTGTAATAAGAAAAATTAAAAAAAATGTAAAAGTAGAAGTAAAAAGAACCCAGGAAAAGATTATGAATAGTGTAGTACGATATGTATAAGAAATATTTACAGAAAAGTGAAGCTAATGAAAAATGTGGAAAATGAAAAAGTTAACAGAAAAAGAGAATAAAGAGTTGGAAAAGGAGATTTCTTTAAATGAGCTGACAGTAAATATAGATTCATCTGCAGACCCAGATGGATTAGGGTATGAAATGTGTTCACACACATATATCTATATCTATATATATCTATATCTATCTCTATCTATCTCTATCTATATATATATATATTTAACAGATTATTGAATGAATGGTTATATTAAAGTTTTATGTATAATGAATTATGTAGTGGAATACTAAAATTCATATGGAAGAAAGAAGGCAGAATACAGCTAAACAAATGGAGACCAACAGTATTGAATAATAATGATGATTATAAGATCTTTACGAAAATAATACAAAAGAGATTTGAAACTAAAATGTAAAATATTATGGAAGATAGCATATATAGTATAAAGGGGAAGGGTTGTCGAGATTTATTAATAATAGAGAAATTGTGAGTGATATTATGAACAGAAAAGAAATAAAAATTATGATAGGAGACCTTAATAAGGCATTTGATACAGCTGGACATGAATTCTTATAGGTAGTAATGAAAGAATATAAATGAGAAAGTTAGGAAATTATGTATGTCAGCATATAGTAATAATAAAGTAAATCTACTTGTAAATGGCTTGTTAAGCCAAGAGGTACATATGAACAGTTGTATAAGACAGGGATGTCCAAAGAGTTGTATACTCTTTACATTAGTTATGAATGTGATAGTATGTGAAATAAATTACAAAATGAAGGAGTTGGGGTATATAATATAATACCTGAAGGGTTAAGAATTCCAGTTGTGTTAACATATGCAGATGACATTATAATAATTTCAGAAAACAAGATTCGGATGTAAGAATTAATTTGCTTAAATGATTGTCTAGAGATGAATAGGGATGATTTTAAATAAAGAGGAAAATAAAGATTGTGATGTAGCAAAAGTCAGGGGTATATATTTTACAATGAATGACATTTATGTGTTAGGTATAACATTTTTGAAAAAAGATGCAAGTCGAACTCAATGGGAAAATACAAAAGAAGAAATTAAACAAACCTGTCTTTTCTGGAGAACATATAATATTATCATTTAAAAAAAGGTGTATTTGTTAAATTCAGTACTGATGGGAAAAATGTTATACTTAAGTATATTTATATTGCCAAAAGTATTTGAAAAGGAAAAAATAGTAAGAGAACCACTCGGTCAAGCTCAAATTTATTAAGATTTAGCACTTTCATCCCATGTAATAGTGGGCTTCTTTAGAATACCTTATAGTAAAATCAACCACATTTAAATAGTAAAAAATATATATGCATGTAAAACACCTGCAGTATAAAATTATGTTTTTTTACTATTTAAACGTAGTTGATTTTGCTGTAAGGTATTCTGAAGAAATCCACTATTACATGAGACAAAAATGCAAAATCTTAATAAATTTGTGCTTGACCAAGTGGTTCTCCTCCCATTTTTTTTTATTAGTTTGTTGTTTGTTGGTGTATTTTCTAAAGTATTTGAAAAGGAATTATTGCAGATATTTTTTTTTTAATTTATATGGGTTTTTAGATTAAACTCAGTGAAAAAGATGAGTTTTATATGTAAATAAAGGAGGAGGAAGTTTAGGGTTAATTAACCCAGTGATATATGCTTATAAGTATGCTAAATTTCAGGGGAATGATAGAAAAGAGAGACTATATAAATGAGGAAATACAGTATTACTAAGAAAAAAATATTTTTGTGGAAAATAAAAAAAAATGATATAGAAAAAAGTATAGTATAAGAATGTAATGATAAAAACATTACTATTTAAAACCTTGGGAACTTAACAGATGAAAAATAGTTATAAAAATAAGATGCAAATGGTGGAATCAGAGATTAGAATATCAAGACGTTATATGGAGACTATTCATAGATAAATTGCCAGTAAAAGGAAATATGCCATATAAGAAGAAAAGTGACAGAATATGTTTACATTGTCAAGAAGAAGAAACTACTGAACATGCATTCTTAAAATGTAAAAGGAAAACAATGTAAAGAAGATTTTTTGAAGATATAAAATAAGTAGATAAAATGAACATGGATATGATTAAATATACATATAAGAATAAAAGTAAAGAATATGTTAAAATAGACAAAAAAGTTATTTTTGTTATATGGAATGAAAGAATAAAGGAAATTATGTTTAATGGTGGATGGATTTTAGCAATAATATTAAGTAAGCTCCAGTGATGGTTATAGGAAAAGAAGTGGGGTCTAACAGGAATGAACATTTAGTATGATTGTGTTAACGTGAAGTACCTCCTTAACCATCCACCTGGTGTGGGAATAGAACCCACAGCCTTTTGATCTTCCAATACCAAAGGATAGTGTGCTGCCTGATGAGCAACTGACACATTTCATGGTTTTTACCATTCACTTTTTTCTGAATTGTTCACCGCGTCACCCTCTCGCTGTTTCTAACAACATGACTAAATATTATAAGAAAATGTGTAAACAGCAAATACCTTATTGAATTCTTTTTCAGCCATACATCAAGATAATTTTAGGCAAGCACATAGTTCAGTAGTACTTGGCAATTATGGCCTAAGATTATCTTCAAAATGAATATAAGTGCCCTTTAAAGCTCTCACTATCTTCAGCAAAGTTGTGTTATTTGTTTTATTGCTAAACCAGTTTGTCACAGAATCATTTGATCTGTTATGCTTAATTCAGTGTATAAATACTCAGCTTTTCACATATATTAATGAACCTTTCAAATGTAAGCATTCAAAAGTGAATGAATCCTTACTGGCCTTGTAAGTAATAATCAGACCTCCTCTAATTTTGATTTGGCAGAGTGTATAAAGTCTTGTTCCTTTATTCTCTCATAATAAGAAAGATTGAATATTTTTTTTGATATTTTGCACTGTATCTCCAGGCATGCTGCTGGCCTTTAAATTTATTTCTTATATTAAGACATAATTATTTTTATTTAACAAATCTGATCATATATCTCTGTATATATTTTCAAGCAGTGTTATAGTTTGTGTATTTGGAGCTTTTCTCCTCAGGTCCCCACTGAAAATGGGCCACCTGGCTCAGTTGGACCAACCCAGTTAACAAATATCAAATAAATCAATAGATCTTTAGTTCCACAATAGATTTAATAAATGTGAGCATATCTCCTTTCAAAACCCATACATCTCTAAAGTTTTTTTCTTTTTTGATCTGCAGCCCATCTAAATGGTGCAAACGTTGAACTGTTTATCAAAACTCATAAATTTAATCTCAGAATATTTGTAATCATGCCCATTTTTTAGTTGTAAATTATAAAATGTCAAATATGTTTTGTATCATATCAACAACAAATTGACTAGTAATAACCTTACCTATGCATACATGTTTAAGGAGATGTTGAAATCAAAAGGCACATCACTAATACAGGTTAAAATGATGTGGGCCTAAAACTGAAACTTCTAGAACACCACAAGACGAACATTTTTATTCTGATTTGACTCCTGCAATTTGCTATAGTCCAAAAACTGTTTCTGAGCCAACGTCTAATCCATGGATCAGTTGTCAAGTCCTATGGTGTTCAATGTAGTTGTTACTAAAGTATGATTTATTGAATCAGCCAACAGTGAAAAAATCAGTATTGATTGTCATCTTGCAGGTTGTATTCCAAAGCTGCAACATCATTGGAATGAAAGTCAAATTGAAATTAATTGATTTATTCCCTGTGTATTTGTACTGAGATATGTTAATGCGGACCATTTTCTCTTAATTCCAAGGATATTTCATTTAATATTGGTTTTTCCATACTTTTATTTGTGCATAGTAGGAGGCTGATTGGTCTATAGTTTGTTGCTAAGGCACCATCTCATTTATTTAACTCTATGTCAAGAGAAATAGATCTGTGCACTCATGGTAAACAGTGTCCTTTTAAAACAACTGAATAAATATGAATGTATTTTATGAATGCCCCTTTAAATGTGATGTATGCTATGTAACACTTCTGATGGTATTTTGTTGTAAGGAAATGCTTTGATATGATTGGTTGTCAGATTTTTGAAATCCTGTAGTTGATTGGTTATTGTCATTATATATGTTTTGGTTAATTTTGGTAGGATATGATCTGATGAAGCAATAGATTTTATCTCAAAAGTGCTTACCATTTTGCAATAATGTGAGTTATATTGGTTTTAGCTTCCATGTCACAGTCTCTGTTTATATATTTTTTACATATATTTAACTGACAATGGCTTTTTGTCAGTCTGCTATAACACTTTCTTGGACTGAAACCTTTCTAAAAATATTCTAAAGGCACAAATGTGAGTTTTAGTAAAGACTTGAGATCCATATTAGTAATTTAATATGGCATGCTACTTATTTACTTGTTACATATTGTCTGGCAGTTTGCACAGAGGATTAAGGAGCTATTAATGAGCTGTTTCCTGTGGTCTCTAATTTGATTCCATCAGCCTCTGTTACCAAACTGTGTGACTCTGAGTAAGTCACTTAATCAGACAGTGCTCCTGAGCTGATTCTGAAAAATTCCATGGAGTTCAGTGCTCTGCCAATGAACAAATACAAATGAAATAAAATAAATACTTTCAGTCTCCTAATTAAGTCTGTATAGAGCTGGATTCCAGGGAGTTTTCACATTACCTTAAAACCATTGAATTTGCAGATATTTCATTAAACACTCTGTAGTTGTTTGCAATGTGCATTAATTTTTCTTTTGCATCAATGAACAGTTCATTACAGTACAAAGGAGCAGATACATTTCCCTACATTCAGCATATTGTATGAACTTATAGAAAGTTCTGTGATTATCGGTACATTTCTTTTCCACATGTAAATTTATGTTTTCACATTCTTGTTTAAAGGCTATTTTCATAGCTGTAAATAATTTGTTATACACCATCTTCTCTTCATTTTATAATGGAGGTGCTATTTCTTTTAAGCTTTATGTAGAAGCATGCTCTAAATGTCTTGTAGTAGATGAGTATCATTACTGCCCATACATGTCAAGCAGAGCGCCTCCTTGGCCCTCTTCAAAAGGAACCTTGATGATTGGATGGGAGATAGGAAATTCAACTGGGATTCACGTCAGTCGCCCTGCTAGACAGGGGTCTAGGGAAGTAAATATTGTGGGAAGAAATATCCAGGAAGAAGGCAAACTGTAACATCTGTTTTCAGAGAAATTAAAGAACACTAATATGCATTAAAATAACTAGATTTAAACAGTCAAATATTTTTTAGAAAAGGTTTAAATGGCAGAAAACTCATAACAGAGTCCATCACAGTAAACTGCATGAGGCAGTTAGTAGAAATGTCCATTTATCCAGACTTAACTAGTCAACTCAAAGTAAACTTTATTCTCATTTTTAATAATAAAAAATAACAATAGTTAATAAACAATAATAAAAAAATAATGTAATAATCCCAGGGGTTCCACCTTTGTCCCTCATTGACAGGGGTGACAGGTGATGACTGAAGTTTCTTTTTTCTTTTTTTGGGATAAACTCTTGGCTAGGCTTGTAAGGGCCCCAGGGCCATTAGCCTAGTAATCTCCTGTGATCCTATTTAGAACTACACATGTGTAGCCTAAATGAAATTTCTTGCATTAGCTCAATTCTTAAGATTACAGAGGAAAGTGAAACAACACATACAAGTAGAGGAATAAACATAACTAAATATAATACTACTTCCAATACATGCAAGAAAGAGAAGAGACATTTACCAACACTTGTTGTGTCTTTTGGCTTATCCCGGTTAGGGTTCGCCACAGCGGAACTCCGGTCTGCTAATGTTTGGTAGTGGATTTTTACGTGCCGAGTTACCAGCCCTGACGTACAACCTTCAACGAAGGCACGCCCATTCACACATGCCTTCACACAGAAGACGCTCTAGCTGAGAATCGAATGGGACAATGTCTTGCTGTGAGGCAACAACGCTACCGCAGCACCACTACCACGGGTACAGCCAACAATACAAAAAGAATACCATCCCCTGAGTTAAATTAACTACCCTATTTAAAGTAAAACAAAACACACTACAGACTGAAATGCCTAAGTTATTTGTTTAATATTGCACTTGAGTGAGTTAAATAATACTGACTATGGATATAATAAATAAATATTGCACTTTTCTTGGAATATATGTAGGTATGTATTGCACAAATAAACACAAATTGACTTATTTTGTGTCCAGACCCCTGGGACTAGTGCCTGAATTCAGAAGTCTAATCACTGTAGGGTAGAAACTGTTACTGAATCTTGTAGTCCTGTAGTGGATGCTGTGATTTTGCCTGCCAGATGCTTAAACAGTCAATGCGCAAGATGCGTGTTGTCCTGTATTATTTTGTTGGCCTTTCAGATGCTTCTTGCAGAATAAAGATGTTGTATCAATGGCAGACTGGAACCTTTTGCCTTCTGTGCAGCCCTCACCACTCTTTATAGCACCTTCTTTTCTGTAACTCTGCAGCTTCCAAACCACACTTTGAAGTTGCAGGTCAGGATGCTCTCTTTTGCACCTCTATAAAAGGTGGGAAGAATATAAGGAGGAAACTTAGCTTTTTTCAGCCTTCTTAAAAAGTGGCGATATTGCTGTGCTTTCTTGGCCAGTTGGCTGGTGTTTCCTGACCACAAGAGATCCTCTGATATCCACCCAGGAATTTTGTACTGTTAACCCTCTCCACACACTCCTAATTGATACTGAACACTGGGTGGTCTGTTCTCCTTTTCCTGAAGTCGATGATAATCTCTTTGGTCTTGCTTACATTCAGGTCAAGGTTGTTCCCCTTGCACCAACTGATCAGAGATGCCATCTCCTCTCTCTACTCCCTTTCAGCCTCATTTGTGATGAGACCTGTGACTGTAGTGTCATCAGGAAACTTGATGATGTGGTTGGACTTGTGCTTAGCATAGCAGTCGTGGGTCAAGATGGTGAATAACAGGTAACACATCCCTGTGGAAACCCGGTGTTAATTGTGATGCACTTTGATGTGTTCTTAAATGAACACACCTTCTGTGGTCTCTCAATCAGGAAGTCCAGGATCCAGTAACAGAGATGTTTACTGATTCCTAAATATGCCAGTTTTTCTATCAGCCACATTGATACCACCATATTAAATGCAGAGCTGAAGTCTATGAACAGCATCCTCACAGAGTTGCCTTTCCCCTCTATATGCTCAAGGGAGATGTATAGTGCTACTGATATGGCATCAGCCGTGGATCAGGTAGCTCTATACACAAACTGCAGAGGGTCAAAATCAGGAGGTAGGCATAATGAAAGATGCTTTCTGATCACTCGCTCAAAACATTTCATAATAGTGGATGTTAGAGCGACTGGTCTGTAGTCTTTTGGGCTGGAGGGAGTGGTTTTCTTAGGTGGTGGGATGATTAGTTTCCTTGTAGCATGAGGGTACTTTTGCTATGGCAAGAGAAATGTTAAATATTTTCTTGAGCACTGTGCATAGTTGATCAGCACAGCCTTTTAACACCTTGCTCAGTATGTTGTCTGGGCCAGCAGCCTTCGTGGGGTTCACTCTCCTTAGCTCTCTTCTTACCTCCTCTGTGCTGAGGCTGAGTACTGCATCCTTCTCACTAGTGAGTAGCTTTAATGCCAACTTGTTTCTTTCCTCAAATTTACCAAACTGTTCAGGTATTTGATGCTGTCCTCACACTGTGCTCATCTGGTTTTGTAGTTGGTCATCTCCTGTATGCCTTGCCATAGACTACTTGCATCCTTCATGTCTTCAGACTGGCTCTGTACCTTTCTGCCATATTCCCTCTTAGCAGCCTTTATGCCCCTCCTAAGATTACCTCTTGCTACACTTAGGGCTGCTTTATCCTTAGCCCTGTAAGCTGCTTTTCCCTCCTTCATAAGCTCATATAACTTAGGGGTGAGCCGTGGCTTCTGGTTAGCTGTAATAGTGATACTGTTGATATTTATTGCCACATCAACACAGCTTGAAATGTATGCCATCACTACTTCAGTGTATTCATCAATGCTCAGATGCTGATTCACTGTGGCTGCCTCCTTGAACATATTCAAGTTGGTTCTTTCAAAGCAGTCTTGGAGGGCTTCCATAGCCCCCCTCGGGCCATACCCTGATTTGTTTCTTTATGTGTTTCTCTCTAACCAGTGCAGATTTGTAAGCTGGTGATAGCAAGATGGTATAATGGTTAGAGTTTCCAATATGTGGACGTTGCACTGACTTATAAGCTTTCTTTAAGTTTATGTACACCTTGTCCAGGATATTATCACCCCTTGAAGGAACGTCCACATACTGATGGTAGTGTAAGAGTATTTCTTTAAGATCTGCTTTATTAATGTCACCATCTGCCATGTGTACAAAGTCAGGATATTTGCTCTGCAGCTTACCCATGTGATTGTGTACTTTATTTAGAGCCTCAGTGGTATTAGCACTAGGTGGGATATACAACATTGTTACACTGACTCCATTCAGCTCCCTGGGCAAGTAAAATGGCCTACATTTAATGGACAGGAACTCTTAAGTTCTCACAGCAATGTGACAGTATGATTTCACAGTTGCTGCACCATCTTTTATTAACACAGATGCAGACTCCACCTCCTCTGTCCTTTCCACACAGTGTTTGTTTTCACTCTGCACAAAGCAGAGTAAAATTCTCTAACTTTACTGCACTATCATTTATCTTGTCGTGCAGCCATGTCTCAGTAATCAGGAATAAACAAGTATTTCTCATCTTTTCTTTTTGGAGAGTTCCAGTCTCAAGTCCATCTTGCTATCCACTGATCTCACATTAGCTAACAGTATAGTTGCTAGTACAAGCCTGTAGGGGTTTGCTTTTAACTTTACATCAAAACCTGCTCTGTATCCTCTTTTCCTTGTTCTCTGACAACTCTTTCTCTTTTTCGTTGTCCAGCATATTCCAGAAACCTGTTCTACCAGTTTCAGGCACTTTAGAGGTGAAATATCAGCTGTTGTAGCTCTGTGCAAGTATTAGGTCCCAGATAGTCTGCAGACTTCAAGGCATTCAACCAGCAACATGTAGATATTGACTGTTGAATTTTTAGTAATTTCTGTCTACTAGAAGTTATTGGATCTTCAAATTGGAAGTGTATAAACTGATTTTTTTGAGATTTTTCTTTGCAAAAGAAGACAAAATATGCAAATCTCTAGAATGAGCTGACACAGCCGCAGCCACACAGGGTGCTGCCTTTTTTTTTTTTTTTTTGCAAAAAAAAAAAAAAAAAAAAAGCAGCACCCTGTGTGGCTGCGGCTGTGTCAGCTCATTCTAGAGATTTGCATATTTTGTCCCTCAGTTTGCTCTCTTCTGGCTTTGTGAAAAACCATTGAACAATGTTCAATGGTTTTTCACAAAGCCAGAAGAGAGCAAACTGGTTTAGATGAATTCCAGGTTTAGTGACTTTACCTATCCCTGTGAAGATTGTTTGCCCTTGCAAAGGGCATGTTGGTTCCTTATTAAAGAGCAAACCCTCTACCTGTTCATAATATCTGTGTGTAATCCTCTTAAAGACTGCATAGTAGAAGAGGGTAAGCATTTTTTAAACAGTTATACATTGATGCATAACTATGAAATTAGTTTTGCAGATAATTCTATGGCAACCATAAGGCCTTCCTCAGCTATATTTGGAAGCTTAGAAGTGACCAAGAATTCTGTACTGAACTTATCTCCAATGGTACTTCCTTCTCTAACCTCAACATTCCTCCTGCAAAACTCTTCCAGCTTCACTCCCCCCATTCTGTCCTTTGTACCTTCCATTCCCCTCATGTCACATCCTGTAATCAGTTTGGACCAGGTCTTTCTGGCAGTTTCCAAAATTAAATCTAGCTGTTCCATGGGTCCTGACAATAACCATGGATGTCTAATGAGAAATAGAAGGTCCCACTTAGCAAACCCCCTCAGTTTACTTTTTATCCTGACTTTCTCCACTGGTTATGTCCCAGAGATGTGGGAAATGGGAGATGATGTGCCCTTGCATAAAACTGTACTGACTGTGGAAATTACAAACCGATTAGTCTCACTAGTGCTATTTGCAGTATTATGGAATGTATTATTGCTGAACTAATAAGCAATGATATAGATTGCTTGAGTAGATATCAGTTCACCTTTATAAAAGGTAGGTCATGCTTGCTCAACCTGGTTGCATGTTTTGGAAATCTTACTGAGGCCATGGCTAAGGGCAATAGATTCCACTCTTTTTAGGTACTTGCCAAGGACTGTGATGCTAATCCTCATGCTAGGGTTATTGACAGACTGTCTTAACTCAACAATAACCCCTATATAATTCAATGGATATGTAATTGGCTATCTGAAAGAACTCAAATGATTATGGACAGGGGTATTTGCTCTAAGCAAAAAAGTTTCCAGCTGTGTTATATGGGGATCTGTCCTGGACCAACTCCTCTTTGCCAGATATTTCTCTGAGATCAAAACAATTATTGAGGGATTAAATCCAACCAAATGTGCTAATGATTGTAAAATAGGGAAGGTTATTGAGTCACATTCTGATGCTCAAATTCTCTAGCAAGAACTGGACCAAACAAATGCTTGGTGTATTAATCCTATGCTTATCCACAAGAAGAAGAAAGAATTTCCTTTGGTAAATCTGGCATCACTACTGCTTACCATACAGATAGTGTTCCGCTTACATTTGACACAGCCATCTGAGGCTTGGTTCTGTATACTGATAACAGACTTTCCTTTAGCTACAGTGTCTCAAGAAGGATAAGTTGCACAACTTATCCATCACGGTAGAGGCAAGAAGCCCAAAAAAGTTATAGTTCACTTTATTTATCCCTTATTAGCCCCATCAATGAATGTAGTGAACCATTTAGCATGTATATTCCTAATTACCTAAACCAGTTTGAGAGACCTCAACATTTCCTCACCAAAAAGGCTTCATGTCTTAGAACCCTTTGCTGTTATAATGGACAAAAGCCCTGTCCCTTTACTTGTTGTCATACAGACCCCTGAGGGTTGATTTCTGCTTGAGTCTTCCATGCTGTGAATAACCCAGCAGTCTTTGAAGTCCTTTAACTAAACATTACCAGAGGTAAAGCAAATACCTGCTCTAGAGACCTAAACCTATACTACTGTATCAACAATATGACCTTGTGTGGGTACTGAAAAATCTTCTAATAAGGATTTTTAAAATGTATTTCAGGTATGGAATGAGTAGAGTTCAAATCAAAGTCATCTGTGGCTGGAAGTGAATTGCAAGTGTTTACTAAATGTACCGTGTTTATGTTCCCATGCAAGTGAGGAAAAAAGAATATTTTACACGACCAATAGTGGGTGAGCAAAGGTTGTTGTTGTTGTGTCTTTTGGCTTTTCCCGGTTAGGGGTCGCCACAGTGGAACTCAGGTCCGCTAATGATTGGCAGATTTTTACGTGCCGAGTTGCCAGCCCTGATGCACAACCTTCAACGAAGGTACGCCCATTCATGTATGTCTCCATGCAGAAGACGCTCTAGCTGAGAATCGAACCGGACAGCGTCTTACTGTGAGGCGACAATGCTACCGCAGCACCACCACCGCAAAGGTACTAATTTTAAATCCTAATATATTTCCTAAAGCTATATACCATATACGTGTGTGTGTGTGTGTGTGTGTGTGTGTGTGTGTGTGTGTGTGTGTGTGTGTGTGTGTGTGTGTGTATCTATATATATATATCTATATATAGATATAGATATAAAATATAAAATAATTTTAATACTAATATATTTCCTGACATGAGCTAAATTAACATGTCAGAATTCCCAGAGGCCCAAAACATTTATTCATTGGTAATGCTCTGGCTTGGGAATATATACATATCTTTGCAGCTATGCCTATAGCTATATACCATATATGTATGGTATGTATGTACACACATACACATGAATTTCTCCAAAGCTTAAACTATACTCTTTGTGCCCTGACTGTTTGACCACCAGCAGAAATATGAAACTCCAACAAAGAGGTAATACATATAATATTTAACTGTCTGTCTTTACTCAGCATTGACCATATAAACTGGACTTCCTGCAAAATATGCCTTCAGTTAAAACTAGTATACTCCCCCACGTACTGCAGAAGGCCATCTGGCCATTAGTAGAAATGTCAGTTTATTCAGACTTAACCATTTCTTGCCAGTCTTGTTCAATGATTCTTTGCAAAACTACAAAAGTACAAACTTGTTCAAATCAATTCTATATTCAGTGATCTTGCTACCCCTGTGAAGATTCTTGCTTGTTCTTGTGAAGGGCATTTTAGCTCCATATTAATGATCAAACCATCTACCTGTTCATAACACTAATGCATAATTCTTTCAAACACTTATACCCTCTCTAACATAATCATACCAGTGAACCTCTTTGATGAAGAATTCACAAAAAGCCAAAAATAATGAGGTAGCAGGAATAATGGTCCAAAATCAGTGACAGTTTTTAAATAATTACTCTAATTCACTTAAAACTTAATAGGATGGCAGGTTTTATATCACCATCATTTTCTGAACAATAAGAAGGAGGAAATCCTAATGTCTTGCATTGTTGACTAATGCCTGTCTATAACCCTTCTTGTTTTACCAGAAAATCATTTTATGATGGTCAGAGGAAAAAAAATATGTGGCAAAATCAGGGATATTATGCAAAAGTCTGGACAGTTGAGAGGCATGCACCATGTTCATAATCTACCCAGCATCCACTCCTGTGCCCTGATATCACAAAACAGTGATACACCATGGTTTCACATCCCCAGGGACATTTTTAAAAAACAATGAAAGGCATTATCTTATTATGATCCTCTGTGGAATAGTCGATATCTAACAGAGAAATAACCCAAGTTATAAAACTTTTAAAACTATTTTATTGAAATAACAAGGGCAAGTCACCTGTAGTTGTTTCAAAGATAACAGATTATAAGACCATATTCATAAATGCAGTAACAGTATTGGATGGTTGTAACCATGCTAACCAATAAACTTTAAATCTGTATACATAACCTGACTCTCTTTAAAGACTGTTTAACTTTTCACTTCTCTTCAATAAATCACCACCGTTTCCTCATCTGCATCTGTGTCTATTAAATTGTATTTATCTTCCTTTTGAATTTTATAGTGAAGCTGTATAAAAAATTAATACCATTTAAAGATACAACGGAAAAAAAATAATTTCATTGCATGTTCTGCTTTTATTGAGATGGTATTTCCAGTTTTGTTTGTCTTTTAGATGAGTCATGGAACAAAAAGGTCCATGGAATAGTTTGCTTATCTGATTCATAGATAACTATAGTGTTAATAAGGCAAATGCTTTGAGATATTCCAAGCTTCACATAAGGGCACAGGCATCTGTGAAGTACAGTATTTACAGATGACAGCATTGACAACCATCCTGATTTCTTTCAGAGAAAGCTAGGAAATGAGAAGTAGAGTAAGTGTAATATTTTCAGGAACAAATATGCAGATGCTAAGTTTCAAAAACAATGCTCAGTGACAGCTATTCATAGCTGATGCATGCTAGGAGTTTGTCCTTCCCTCGTATGCAGCAGCCTTGGGAGTAGAGTTATAAGTAGAGGGATGCAACAGGTAGTAAAAATCCTATATGGGAGATGTGGAGAAATCCACGCTCCTTAGTAAATTTGTTTTTAATAAATGTTGCATCAGTTATACTTCTTTTTGTGAATTGTATTAATTTAAGACATAGGTTCATAGGTTCATGGCTATCTGCCTGAAGGCATTTATAAGCCTAGCCAGAATGTGTTGGCCTTCGCCGCCCCCTTAGATTAGTTCCTTGTGCCTCTGTCCAGCAGAGCCACTGAAGTGATCCCGGGGGTAAACTTTCTGTTTCCCATCCACTCGTCAAGGTTTCTTTTGAAGAGTGTTAGCGAGGAGCTTTGCCTAAAGTAGATTGGAATCTTGTTCCAAAGCATGGGAAGTCTCTGGGACAGGAGTCTATCCCCCCAGCATGTCCTATTTATTGTTGTGGTGAGGTTTAGATCCCTAGAGTGTGTGGCTCGAGAGGATAAGGTTTTCTTTAGGTGGAGCATGTCCATCAATTCTGGGTTGGACATGGCCTTGTATGTCAGGCAGAGGTCACCTCTGAGTAGGCGGTATGCAACCGAGTACAGCTGGAGTTTCTTCAGTCGAGCTGCATAGGGCATCTGTTTGAGGCCAGTGATCCTCTTGGTGAGGTACTTCTGTGGTCTTTCCAGCTGTTGCCGGTGTGTTGTAAGGTACATCCCAAATGGGGCGTTGTACTCTATGATGGGTCTGATGAGTATTGAGTAGAGGGGCACAATGACCTCTTTTGATCTGGATGTGAACCCTTTTGTGATTAGGTGGGCCATGTAGAAGGATTTTCTAATCACTTTGGCAATGTGATTATCAAAGGTGATTACTATCTGCTTGGGTCCCCAGATCCCTTATTATGTCTTCCATATTTAGGGGACTACCACCTAAGTGGTAGTTTGTGGGTACTTTGTTTTCTCCAAAGGGGATAACTATGCACTTTTTGGCATTTAGCTTGAGGCCGTGATTTTGACAACAGGTATCCGTCTCAGTGAGACCCTTTTGGAGGATGTCTGTGTCAGCCATAGAGTCAATTATAGCCCCTAGTTTGCAGTCCTCTGTGAACTTGATCAGCCATAGTCCTCCTGTGCTTGCCTGTACCTCTGAGAAGTATATGCCGAACAGGAGGGGTCCTAGGACCGAGCCCTGGGGAATGCCACTTGTAACCGGTTTAGAGTCAGACCTAGCTCCCACAACTCTCACCATGTGGGTTTTGTTCCTGAGCCAGTTAACAATGCACCTTGTGATGTAGGGGTTTATGTTCAGGCTGGTGAGCTTGTCTATAATACCAGAATAGGGAATGGTGTCGAAGGCTTTTGCGAGGTCTAGGTAGGCTGTGTGTACCACCTTTCCCTCGTCTGTAGACTTGGTAACTGTCTCAAAGAAGTCCACCAGGTTTAGGAGGCATGATCTGCCCTTAACAAAGCTGAACTGGGTAGGGTCCAGTGTTTGGAGGTTCTCAACATCTCTGTTAATGAGTTCCATGATAATGCACTCCATAGCCTTGCAGACCAAGCTAGTCAGGCTTATAGGGTGATAGTTCCCGGGGTCTGTTGTGGCTTCACCTTTGTGGAGTGGAATAACCATTGCTGTGCGCCACTCTATGGGTACGTAGCCTGTGGAGAGGCTGAGTTTGAACAGTGTGTTTAAGTGAGGGGTTAGTTCATCTTTGAGCTCATGTAGGATGCAGCCTGGGACACCATCTGGTCCCATTGATGCTGTGTTTTTGGCTTTGGAGAGGGCTGTTTTAACCCAAGTGTCTGTGATTTCAGGGACTCTACATTCTTCTGTTATGGTTATGGGCCCTTTTGGGGGTGAGAGGGGGGGTGAAGTTTGCGCTGAACCTGTCTGCCAGGATGTTGGTGATATCGGTCAGTTCAGTGTATTTTGTGCCATTCTGCACTAACTCTGAGCATTACCACTTGGATTCTTGACATAGCTAAAGAATGCCTTGTGGTTATCTTTGGAGTCCTTGGCAATTTTTCTTTCGAAGCTAGCCTTGGATGATTTTATGAGGGATTGTAGTTTCTTGCTGATGCTGATCAGGGATGTCTTCCCTTCTTGGGATTTTACACTTTTCTGTACTAGTTTCCTCCTTTTATTGTATAACTTGTTTATGGCAGGAGTCCACCAGACTGGTTTCCTTTTCCAGTTTAAATCAATTTACTTTTCACACTGCTGACTTATACAATCACACCCAAAGCTTTACCAATATAAATATTTTGCTGAAACTGAATTCAAAATGTTCATGCTTTATGTAATGTTATTGGATAACAGAAGTATATTTTATCTTTCTAGTGCCACAGGGGATGAGTATGATATACCAGAAACTGCATACTATACATCTGAGCTGTCTCTGTCTGTACCATTGGATGAAGAGTATCTCACTATAAGCTCTACCTCAGTAACCTCGCCCACATGCAGTGAAAGCTCAAGGCCAGCATCACTAAACATTGTGACACCGCAACCGCGGAATCAAGTGCCATCACCAGCACCACAAATCCTTACCGAACTTGTCAACAGTGATAATGAGTGGGAAGAGATCGAGGATGAAGAGGTTGATGAAGGGAAGGAAGTGGAAGAAGGGGTAAGTATGACCTATGAGGGAACAAAAAGTGGCAGAGAGGATCAGTTTCTTCTTGCATAGCTTGTACCATATATACTTTTTTATTTAATGACCAAGAGCTGGAGTGGAATAGATTTTATGGCAGCTGTTTACTTATCTGTGACAGAGAAGCATGCAATTTCTTATCAGTATTAAGTAATTCTCCCCTGTATTGTTTATTTACTTAACTCATGAGAAGCCATAATAACCATACTGAAGTCAACCTGTATTTTACATTTGTTTCTTGTATTTTTGAGAGTTATTCTTTCCTTTTTTCATATCATTGTTGTTACATATGACAATTTCTCTATCTTTACTGTAGTGCACAGACCTAATTTTGTCAGTTGTAGATCCCTCTGTCCATCCTTACTCATGTACACTAAAAATAACCCTACCCTCACCTCAATCCCAGGATTACCAAAAACCATCTCTAGTCACCAGGAAAAATGTAAAACTTTAATAGATACTAGCAAATAGATTTTGCATATAGTGCTTCATCAGGTAATAATGCAATATGCAACCAAAAAGACTTTTATATATTGCCTTACAAAAATCCCTTTCTCTAAAAGTACCACTATACAGACAGTGTGCGTCTGAAAATTAGTGATAGTTTTGTTTTTGCAAAAGGAGATTTTGACTCAATTTTGCAATCTCACTGTTGTTTCCGTTTTCTTCATATATATGCTGTTCACATGCAGGTTAATACCGTATGTGTGTGTGCGCGCATGCACTTGCATGAGCATGTATGTGTGTGTGTAAACACGAAACAGATATGGGGGAGAGAAGAGATATGGAAAGGGCACCAAATCAGTGGTTCAACAGAACCAAGTGTAGAAGGGAATAACAACTAACAGTGACGATGAAATTTCAAGGAATGGACTGGTTAGCACATTTAGGGGTTACCATAGTTACAGTTATTCAGGAATAACTTTAACTAAGGAGAATTTTTTGTTATTTGTGAAGGGGTTGAAATATGTGCCAGCTAGAGGCTTTGATTATACAGATACCATTTTGGACTTAAAATAGACATGAGAAAATTGAATTTAGCTTTCCTGTTTGGGGACCAAGATGAACATGTTAATCTTACTAGGAATAAAGAAATTAAAAACAAGAGTGTGTATAACCCACCAATGGACCCACCCTAAATGTTTTTGAGAAAGCTGTGACTGAGGATTTATATGCCTTAAAATTAAAAGAAAAAAAGATTTTTTTTATATAGAAATCTTAGTGGGAAAGAGATGAGATTACTTGAAAAGCTCAGAAACAATAGAACAATTAAGATCATGCGTCCAAATAAAGAGGGTGGGATGGTCACTTTTGATTCTTTACAGTATTCCCAAAAAAATCCTAGAGATGTTATATGACACTAATGTATATAACCATGTTTCACTTAATGAAGTTAACATTAGTTACCGAAGAATAGATTATTACTTGGAAGAATACCTTTTGGATGAGTGTATTACACCTGAAATTTACAGCTTTTTGAAAGTCAAAAACCCTGTGGTGGCTACCATTTTTGGGATTCCAAAAACCCACAAGGGTTTAAGTAATTTAACATTTCAGCCAGTAGTAGCAGGACAGGGGTCAAAAACTTACCCTTTTGGTGTCACCATAGATTTTTGGTTAAAAAAATTGTGAATAAAGTGGAGCAGTTAGTAAAAGATTCATGGGATTTTTTGGGTAGAATTAAGGACGATTTTTGGGAAAACAATTTGATTTTCTTGACCATCGATGTAGTGGATTTATTCACTTTCATCCCTAGAGAAGAAGGGTTGGATATGTTTGCCAACTGTTTGAATAAAATGTCAGGTTTCTCTAATGAGAAAGTAAATTTAATAGTTGACTTCATGGGGGTAGTTTTAGACTATAATTGTATATATTTTGAAGGAGAATACTTCATACAAAACAAAGGTGTTGCTATGGGAGCCTCATGTGCTCCCATATTTGCAAACTTGGTTTTCCTTGACTGGGAGTTAAATAAAGTCTTTAGATGTGAGTACTTTCAAAATGTCATATTATATGTAAGATTTTTGGATGACATTTTTATTCTGTGGAATAGTTCCATAGATAGAATGAAGGAATTTGTTAAGTACCTGAATTCCACTACTAGTTTCTTAAAATTTACTCACACAATTAACCTCTTGTCAGTTAGTTACCTTGACACTCAGATTTTTAAAACTCCAAGTGGTTTTATATCTAAAATATATAGAAAACCTACATTCAGCAACTCTTACCTTGAATACACAAGTAGTCACCCTCCCCACCAAAAGGCCAGTATTGTGCAAGGCCAGATGGTAAGGGTTGCTAGAATGACATCTTTGGCTGGTGACCTTGAGAATGAGAAACAGAAAGTTGCGGAAATGTTCTTTGAAAGAGGATATCCACAGGGCATGATTCAGGATAATGTGGATTATGTTAGAAGTGAATGGGGTAAGAGATTCAAACCCCTGTAGTGAAATTTTAACATGGTTAGAGAGTCACTTCACGGACAAAAAACTTTGAAAAGGCTATGACTTTACCATACTGGAGAAAGTGAAGGACATATTGGAAAAAAACTGGGCCATTCTCAGGGGAAGCCCGGATTTGAGAAGGGTTGTAGGTGAGAGACCCTCTTATGTATACAGAAATGGGGTAAACATAAAAGAAAGTTTTGAGCATGTGAACAACACACAAGCTAATAAGTATGATGTTACTACAAAGCGTGGATCCTGTTCACAATGTAGCTACATAGTAGATTGTAAAATGGTTATTTTAGATAATACCCCCAAATCAAAAGTAGAATTTGTTAAGGGCAACTGTCACACTTCAGGTGTCATATACATTGCACTGTTTTAAGGATGTCCAGCATATTATGTTGGCAAAACCGAAAGGCAATTACGCAATAGGATATATGAACACATGTATCAGATGTCCACTAAGAATAATAATAATAATAATGCAATGTATAGGCATTCTTTAGTTTGTGGGAATTTTCAGGGGTTCCACGTTGGGATCTTAGAGAAAGTATTAGTTAACCCTAGAGTGGGAACTACAGAAATTTAATGGAAGAAAAAGAAGTCAAATGGCAGATCAAGCTGCAGGCAGGGGAGGGTACTGGTTTAAATGAAGTTATTTCTGTAAAACCCTTGTCAATTAAGAGAGCTAGGGACAAAAGGCTATGTTAAAAATTTCCATGAAGTTAGGAAAGTTTATTTCAAGTGTAGTAAATATGATTCAGATGTTTATAAGTGTTTTTAAGCTGTATTTTTTAAACAAAGTGGTTGTGTCTTTAAATGTATTTGTGTGGGTGTGATGTCATCAACACATTGGGCTATAAATGTTGGATTTAATAGAAGGCATGTATTCTGATGAAGTCCCTGTTCTGAGGGGATGAAAGTGCTCAATGAATACTTTTTAAACAATTTTATGTCTTAATAAAATGTTTGATACTTTTGGAGGGTTGTGGAGAGTTTTGGCTGCAACACAGTGATTTTATTATTTTATTTTCGTTTTGGTTGTCACTGAGGTCGTTCTTTAAACAGTTTTGACGAAACAGATATCTGTTATAATTTATTTTCAGAATTCTATGCTAGAAATGGTTCTAATCTGAGCAGCCAAATGCAGTACAATTGCAGAAAAAGTTCTTATTTATATCTGTTTGTGGGATTGTTACTTTCTACAACTGTGATGTTTGTCTATATTTAGCATACACCAGCTCAGAGGAACTACTCACTGTCACCATAGGAACATAATTATTACATTGGGCATAGTTGCGACATATGTTAATAGCCTTAAAGCCTAACTTTATGGTGCTGACAAGACTATTGAGTTGTACTCTGTTTTTTAATATTCAGAATAAATGGTTAACTTTTTTTTTGTCAGAATGGGGGCAGTGGTTGTCTCACTCAATCCACAAGGGTAGCCCCACCACTGATCTTGGTGACTTAAGAGAAGTAACATTGCCAGTCTCATGTGTCATGTGATAGAGCTCATCATCATGGAAATATACAAGGATTGGTAGCCTTGTAAATCCTCATCCCAAACCATTTTGTGTTTGTGAAGGGTCAAAACTCCGTACTAAACCTAGTAGAATACTTGGACAAAGTTACTGTAGCAGTAGACAAGGGCAGATTAGTACATGTCACTTGCCAAGACCCGGCCAAGCCATTAGTGCTATTCTTTAATTGAAGATTATTAATAATTCAAACCGAATGCTAACACTTAACATTCCCCACTGGATAGCAAACTGGCTTCCTGTCAGAGCCTACTCATTTTGGATTGGGATGTACTATTTTTTAAAATGCTTATCACTGTTGTGCCCCTTCCCTTTTTTCCCCCTATCGTGGCCTCACACAGTCCTGATAGATTATTTATTTTATGTATTTTCACACTTTGCCTTACTTTTTAGCTTTTTTCCTCCATCCTTTTAACATACCATATCTGTCCAAGACTCTACTCTAATAAGTGTGATGGACATAATTGAATTAACCTGGGGTTCTGAGGCTGCTCAGATGTAACTCCCCCTATCCCTGTGACTAGGCTCTAAGGTCAAGAGCACTTCATCAGTGGTCCCAGAAATGATCCCATGATACCTTCTGAATAGCAACAGACATGAGCTGTCAGGCTCTGTAATTGCTATTTATCTGTTGCCCCTGACCAGGTTTGTGTCTTATGAATGTTAAACAGCAACAGTAATCCCTCTGAACAAAGGTGGGCCATCTGCAGATCCTGAAAAGTACAGACCCATAAGTCTCAATAGTCTCATATGTAAAGCCAAGAAAATAATTATCATGGAGATGATCAATAATGACTTAGGAAACCTCCAGACACTGGACCCAACCCAATTTGGTTTCATCAAGAGAAGGTCATGCCTACTCAGCCTGGTGGACTTCTTTAAGAAGGTCACCCGAGCAATAAATGAAGGCAGAATGGATCACACTACCTACCTTGATCTAGAAAAGCATTTGACACAATACCTACTCGTTCTTAAGAGGTTAGGTATAAACCCTTTTGTCACCCAGTGGGATAACCATCTGGCTCACAGGATGCAGGAAGTTATAATTAGGGAGTCCACTTCTACTATGAGCCCAGTGACAAGTGAGTCCCTTAGGGATCAGTTCTGAGACTGCTTCTTTTTAACATTTACTTCTCTGAAGTCAAGGCCAATGTCATGGACCTCTGGCTGACTAAATTTGCAGTTGATTGCAAATTAGGAGCAGCCATAGAATTCCCCACCAAAACTAATGTCCTCCAAGAAGGGCTGACCTCCAAATAACTAGTGTCAGAGCCATGGACTAAAACTAAATGCCAAGAAATGCATAATAGTATCCATCGGGAAGTCATCCACCCCTCGTAACTATCATATTGACAACACAATAATCTAACCTTTGACCATCATGTGTGTACAGTAGTGAAGAAATCATTCTATGTTGTGCAACTTATAAACTCAGGTATGGCATCTTGGTCCAAGGAGGTCATTGTTCCACTGTATTCAGCATTTATCAGACCTTTTATTGAGTACAATGCCCCCTTTGGTATGTACCTAATCAGGCACATCCAGAACTGGAATTTCCACAGAGGTTCCTTACACCTATGAATCTATGCTAGGCCTTCAGAACTCATAGGGATGTAAATACTCTGGGGTGCATTTTGGAGCATTTTTACAATTTCTTTGATCCAAATAACGGCCTTAACAAAAATCATGAGTAAGAAAAGAAATTTAGTTTTATTTTTTCTTTCGAGGAAAGATAAGTTCTTTCTACAGCCTTATAGTCTAAGCTAACAGAATAGCAGTTGACAGTAAACTGAGATATGTGCATGCAAGAATATATAAATTGTATCTGGGAATAGTGCTTGCCTCCTTACCCCTCCAGAAAAAAGTTGTCTTCTGTGTCCCCCTCTTATGTTAAATTAGGATGAATGTAAAAATGCAAATCCATACAAGCATACATTATACAGCTGAAAGTCTAGGGTAAGACACCAAGCACTGGGACAAAACCCTCACATAGACAGAGTACATAAAGGCTCCATACAAAAGAAATCACAGCCAAACACTCAACAAGATAAACAAGTACTTTGAGATGACAGTGCTACTCATTGCGCTACTATGTCAGTGGTTATTTGTTATCACACAAATACTGCCATGATTGCCATATTCACTTATTGTGTATAATGCTAGTGTCTGCAGTGGAAAGTGAAGTAAATTACAATCGTCTTACTAATGTTACAGTGCAAGTCCCCCACCCTCCGCACACACACACACACACACACACACACACACACACACACACACACACACACATACATATGCAGTAATTTTTATTACAGACAACCCCATGCCCATCAATTTCAGCCAGTTTATTTGACTGTAAGCACTTCAGATGTCTGATTGTATGAAAAATAGCAACAGTTGAGTATTCCAGCTGGCTTCTTACAAATTCACATTAGCTCTGCAAAACTAGTAGGATTGATAACTTGAGCAAATGACAGCAGGATCTATCACTTGTATTCACTAATAGCCTCCTTACCTGGCAGTCAAAGCCATATTTATTGACTGTGCGTATTGCAGCTATGAGATTGTAATATAATAATAACTGGCCATAATAATTTATTTTAATACCTCCTTATATGCACAGACACACATGACTATCAATTATATTACTTGCATGACTGTGACTGTACACCTCAGAAGTTTGATTGCAGTTAAATGAAAGAATAGCTACATAAAGGAGTGCCATACAAGAATGTTTTTTTTTTTCCTCAGCTCACTGCTGCCAGAATATACTATGCATCAGACATTAACCTACTTAGCTGAAGAAGCAAGTAGAAAGATAAGAAACAGAAGATCAAAGGACCAAAATCAGAGACAGATGCGCTTACATGCTTACATTGTTGCTAGAATGGCATGTTTTGCATTAGCATGCCTGTCGCTCTCCTACTTTGGACACAATAGAAGAGTGTTCATGAATTCTGTTCAAGCAGCCTTATTTTATACAAACACATCACGATAGAAGTTTACAGACTTTAACTAACTTGTATACAAATTAACCACTGCAGTCATACATGCTGACTGTCTGTCCGCACACTCAAAATGGCACTGGGAATAGCACATGCCCAGTATTTATATGTACACATTCAGTTGTTGATATGCTTCTTAAAGACACAGCACATACACTCTGATCTACATCCTCCCTTTTTGAGAAATAGATCATGCAATGTTATGAATCCTTTTGGCATGCATATATCACAGGTAGTTCTTTGCCATGCACACACACACACACACACACACACATATATATATATATATATATATATATATATATATATATATATATATATACATGCAGTTAAGTTCATGTTGCTGCATATTTCACATTGGGCCTGGATACCTGACCATATCGTATGACATAAAACTGAGAATTGGGTTTAGCAACTGGAGCTGTCTCTACAAAATGTTTAGCCTTGGAAGTATTTGGAACATCTTCAGGAATAGCCTAGTACTTACCTATGAACCTATTCACCCCGGGATCACTGTTGTGACTGCTCGACAGGTGCACAGGAAAATAATTTTCTTGGGTTGCGAAAGCCAGAGAACCTCATTTGGCTAGGCTTGTAGGGCCGATAGCCTAGTACTTATCTATGCACTTAAGAACCTATGAATGGAATCTGAAGTTGAAACACTCTCTGGGATTAGAACAACATTTGGTTTGCTCTGAGATCTAGAGTCTGTATCACATGAACAGTGCTGCAATGATGATTCTGATACAGGAAGAAGATGTCTGTGATTTCTCCTGTACTCCACACCCTCAGATTCTACAAGGCAGGATCTTGGCTCTGCACATATATCTGTAACTTGACCATTTATCATAAATGGACTTCTGGATACAAAGCTTCTTGAATAATTGAGCCTTTATGGTTCTGTTGTTCTTAGCTTTAGGCCTCAGTAAACTGCAACTAATAGGCAGCGTTGTTCTGGTTTGCCTGGATAGAAGTCTCTGAGCAGGTGAGCCAAGAATATCGTCACAGGGTATGTTTCTGAGATTAAGTAAATTCAAAAAAGACATCAGTATTGTCACATTTGGACATTTCATGTAATTGCTTTTCACTCTGCACTGCATGTTCAGCTAGCCTATTTAATGGTGGATATTCAGGACTGCTAGTAACATGTACAAAGTCCCATTCTTTTGCAAATTTCTGAAACAACTGACTAGTACATTGAGTACCATTGTCTGAAATAACTTTATGTGGACTACCATAGACTGAGAAATGATGTTTCAACTTAATAATAACAGCAGTGGATGCTAGGTTAGGTAGCAGATCAATCTCTAATAATTACAAATAAGAGTCTACTAATACTAAGCAGTGTTGGTTGTTCCACTCGAAGATATCACTGGCTACTGTTGACCAAGGTAGTTTAGGAACTGGACGTAGCTGAAGTGGTTCTCTTTTCAAATGCTGTATCCTACTATTGCATACTGGACAAGAAGAAAGTACTTTATGAATGCTTTCAGTAATGAAGGCCAGAATACCAATTCTCTCACTCTTCTGTTAGTGGATGTGGAACCTGGGAGACCACAATGCAAAATCTGGATATATTCTCATTGTAAGAAAGCAGGAACAACAATTTTAGGACCTTTGAAAATAATGCCATCTTCTGTCAACTTTTCATCTCTGTAAGGAAAATAGGTTTGTACTTCAGGTGGTACACTAGATTGCTTTGATGGCCAACATTAATATAGTGATTGAGCTTTTGCAAAATTGGATCAGTCTTTGTGTGAGTTCTTAACTCATCAAGCCTAATGGTAGAAAAATTATGCTCTGCCATCACATCAAAGTCAAAATGCTCTGAGTCAAGCTGCTCCATTGTATTTCTGGGTGATCTGGATAAGTTATCAGCCGGATAAAGTAGTTTGCCTTTTGTATACAACATTTTGAAGTTGTACTTTTGCAATTTGAGCATTTTTCTTTGTAGTCTCACTGGAGCTGAATGCATAGGCATCTTTAGAATAGTAATTAGAGGTTGGTGATCACTTTCAGTCTGAATAGCTCAACCATACATATAATCATGAAACTTGGAACATGCAAATACTATTGCTAAAAGTTCTTTCTCAATTTCAGCATACTGCATCTCAGTTGGGGTTAAGTGTTCTAGATGCATAGGCTACTGGTCTGCCTTCTTAAAGTATAACTGCACCAGGACCAAATTTTGAAGCATCACAGGAAAGAGTGAGTGGTTTATTCACATCATAGTATCTTAGTGGGGGGGTGAGAGTTTTCTGCTTAATGTCTTCAAATGCCTTTTGGTGATGTTCTATCCATGACCATACAACATTTTTGTGCATCAGCTCCGTTAAAGGGGCTGTCAACTCACTGAAGTCTGGTATAAACTTGCCTAAATAGTTGACCATGCCTAGGAAACACTGTAGAGCTTGAATATTGTCTGGTGCTGACATCTCAAGAATAGCTGCTTGCTCATTGGGTCTGGTCTCAAGCCAGTACTGGTAAATAAATGACCTACATATGAAACTTCGGGTAGTCTGAATTTGCACTTCAGAGAATTGAGCTTCAGGTTTACTTCGTGTGCTCTGTCTAGAACTCTCTTAAGGTTTCTGTCATGCTCTGCTTCACCACTGCCTCCAACTAGTAAATCATCATTTTTTTTATTTATAAATAAATAAATTCAAATAAATAAATATATCATCTACTGTTATGGCACAAGGATAACCCAAAAAGTTGGCTCTATTGCATGCTGTAAGACTTTACTTGCAGAATTTATTTAAAATGCATCCTTAGGAATCTGAATCTACCAAACGGGATACTAAAAGTGATTAGTAATGAGGATTTGCAATCAGGCATCGCTTGCCAAAATTAACTTTTTGCATCCAAGACAGAAAAAAACAGTGGCATTCGCTATTAGGGATGTGATCTCTTCGACTGTACGCTTTGGATGATATGGTCTCTTCAATACTTTGTTCAAATCTCTTGGGTCAATACATATTCTGATTTCATCTGAGTCTTTTTTGTGAGCTGCTACCATAGATGACACCCATTCAGTTAGTTCTGTAACTGAATAAATTACACCTTGCTGCACTATTTTATCCAACTGAGCCTTAACTTTATCCTGCATAGTTATTGGAACTCTTCTCGCCGGTCTGATACTGGAGGGACCTCTGGGTCTAACTTCATGGAGTACACAACTAGAAGTTTGCCCAACTTGTCATCGAAAACATCAACATACTCTTGAGAAAATGGCTTCAGAAAAATTGGAACTAGGAGACGCACTTATGTGATGAACTTCTTTGGTAAAAGAAAGCAGATTCATTCTCAAACTATCTTTGAGACCCAGTAAAGATTGTATTGGTCTTCGGACTACATAGAATAACAAATTGTAACAGTTCTTGACCAAATAACATGAAAGCATCACTGAGCCTTCGGTTTGGATTTCTTCACCTCCATAAGCAACAAGTTTCGTACTACTAGCCACACTGAGTTGCTCATTAGTTCTCACTTTAGCAAATGTGTCTGCATTACACTTTGAACCAGTGTCTACTTTAAGCTCTGTGGATTTACCATTGATCCAGACTATACAAAACACTTCGCTCTTTGCCAGTAAATTCACTGCATCATCTCTTTTACCAACTACTGATACAGCGTCTACATAAAAAGTTGACTGATGTGGCTCTACTTGATCAACTTGCTTTTTGTGTGACCTTTCTTTACAACTGTGTGAGGTTTACTTAATTTGCAAAACTTTTGGAAATGGTTCCATTTTTTACACTTGTGACATTGCTGACCGAATGCTAAGCATTTCTCTCTTTTTGACCTATGATTTGCACCACGATTGCAACAGTTAATAATAAAGGTGGACTTGGGTTTTGCTGATTCACACTTGTACTTTACTGAGAAATGTGCTCCTTTAGCCGAACTAGTCTTAGAACTTGCTGGAAAACTGCATGGTTTCCCTGGTGAGCCAGCAGGGGCTGTGGCTGACATGTGCTTAGGCCTACTTCTGTTTGCCACATGTTGCATGCAATCTACATTTGCTGTGGAGCCTGTTGAAACCATGCTCTTGTCACTTGCAAGCTTACTTATGTGTTTTTCTGTCACTTAATGGATTTGACAAATCTATATGGCTTTATGCAACATTAAATCACTGTCACGAAGCAAGATCTTTCTCACATCAGCACTATTGATACCACACACGAGCCTGTCCTTTATTAACTCATCTTTTAAGTCACCAAACCAACATATTTTAGCTTTGTTTCTCAGGTCAGTTATATAAGCTGCAAAGTTTTCACCTGGTTTCTGATCTCTCGTCTAAAACAAATACCTCTCTAATGTAATATTTGTCTGGGGGTTACACATTTTTCTGAACTTGTGCTTCAAACAATTGGGTTCTTCCCTTGATTCAGCCTGTACAACAATTTGATGATTTTCACCTTATCCCTCATACACTGCTGGTGCATACATAAATGAATGCTCTCTTTCTATGGCCTCTGACCCAGCTAGGTTTAACAAAATGAATGCCCTGGTGCATGCATCTTTAGCTGAATAAGCTGCTTGTATAAAAAGGTAGTACTCTTTCTTGCTCAAATATTCTTCAATTCTCTGCAATATTCTGATAAAATACAAGTGGTAAGGGCTTTCGAAATCCATCTGCCATATTAACACATACCAGTGAAGGGTTTTACAAATAAGCATGAACACATACACATATACCAGAAATGTATGCCAGTTTTTGTAACTTTGCCCAATAGCACAACAAGACTGTATTACAGAATTTTGTGAAGTAAGTTTCTTGAGCACTTTAATACTCATGAAATTACTGTATTTCAAGAAATCACCTCTTAGCAGTGTAAGAAACATGTCAAATAACTGCATGATGCAAGCCTTTGTATAACTGGACTTTTCAAAATAAGTCTCTAGGGCACTGTAATACTCTTTTGAAATTATTGTCTTGCAAAAGTAATTTATCATTTTAAGTAACATTTCAAATAACTGTATGATGCAAATGAACTGGGCAAGAGAAGCTCAGAGTCAATAACATTTTAAAGTAATTGCACTTTGCGAATAAACTATACACAGCACACTGAAATTTCCCCAAAATTTTAGTACCTTGCTAGGCAACTCTTTACAGTGCAAGAAACACACTGTAATGCTGGCACTTTGCGAATAGACATACCTAGCACAAGAAACTTTTCAAAATGGCTATACTTTGACTGCACTTCACGAAATAGTTGCACTTTGCACACAAATAAACTCTTCAAAATATATACACAGTAATAAGCACACACTGTAAGCACTTACGCACTTTGAGATACTTCAAATAACTTTAGCTATGCCCTTGATACAATATGAAGTCCTAGTTATGCCTAAACACAGCACTTTGCCAAAAAACATCCAGTTGCCTTGCTTTATTTATGCTTAATGTGCCCTTTTTGCCTTTATTATATTCATTTTGCCCTTTTAATCTCTTTTCATGTTCATTGTACTTTTCTTGTGCTTGTTTTACTCCAAACTTGCCCGTTTTTGCCTTAAACATGCCCGTTTTTGCAGTAAACATGCTAATTTTTGCCTTAAACATGCTTGTTTTGCTTTAAACATGCTCATTTTGCTTTAAACATACTCGTTTTGCCTTAAACATATTCGTTTTACTTTTCTGTATTAGTTTTGTCAAATATCTGTATTTTAAACATTTGCTTAGTTAATAAACCTTTTGTGCCTCCCGCTTGTTTAATAATGCGATTTGTGCCCTTGTAATGCTCCATTTTATCTTTTTTATAAAATAAGTAGTTTGTGCAAATTCTCATTTCCTTTGATTCCTTTTTGGCTCTTTTTCCTGCTTGTTTCTCTGAGTTTACCTTCCCTGTCATTTCTGCACCTCATGGCTCCGAATACTATTCTCTGCAATCCCGGTTTTGACACCATGTTGCTGTCCGACTTTGGACACAATAGAAGAGTCTTTGTGGATTATGTTCATGCAGCTTTATTTTATACAAACATATCACAATAGAAATTTAATGACTTTAACTTAAGTAAGTTATATACAAACTAACTACTGCAATCATACATGCTCACTCTCTGGCAGCAATCTGAAAATGGCACTGGGAATAGCATGTGCCTGGTGTTTATATGAGCACGGTCAGTCCTTGATATGCTTCTTAAAGACACAGCACATACATTCTGAACTACATCGCCTTTTATGAAGGTTACAAGTCTGAATCTCAAATGTCTGTCATTAGTGACTGCAGTACTCATTGATTTACTAGACAAATACCCACATTTTATGAGGAGCTGACCAAAATATGAGGCAAAATCAGAGGCATTCTGTGAAATCAGGGAGAATTTAGAGCGTGTGGGCATCTCTCACACACACA
Organism: Protopterus annectens; assembly: GCF_019279795.1. NCBI lineage: Eukaryota > Metazoa > Chordata > Ceratodontiformes > Protopteridae > Protopterus > Protopterus annectens. The sequence goes on along the minus strand of NC_056748.1, from coordinate 956,397,240 downwards.
CACACACACACACACACACACACACACACACACACTTGCATACTTACATACATGCACGCTCATTTAATTAAAGTAAAAAAATCCCTACATACTGCATAATGCATGCTAAAAAAAGGAGTGGGAAAGTCAAAGTAAGCTAACATTTTTAAAAGAAAAAAATGAAATAACAAAAATACAATTTATTTTTTCTTTTTGCATTAAGAGAGCTGCAGCTCAGCAGCCAGTACTGTAAGTACTAAAAGCCTCCCCTGCATAAACAATACCTCCCACAAAACAGGCACAGTTGTCAGGGGATATGGGATGCTTTATAGACAATGAAATCTTCTTTGACTGACACGACTTCTCTCTGTCCCAGCTGATTGTCAAGGGTTTGTCTTGTAGGTGGAAGGATGTTATTTCCCCTTGTCCTCTGTCTATGGTAAAATTTCCCCTTTAAAATATATCTGTCCAAATAGGTGGTCCAACTAGGAAAACCCCAGCTTTTCCTTACTAAGAAAATCAAGGGCTGGAGTTCTGTGTACTTAAGTGAACAGTTTATTGTGCTGTCTGTCTGTCCCTCTCTCTCTCTCTCTCTCTCTCTTTCTCTCCCTTCTTTTTCTTTCAGACAACTATGGGATGACTCAAGACATACATAACTTTCTATAAATTCACAGAAATGCTAGCAGTACAAATGCCCATGTAAGAGCCCTATAACTTTACTGCAACATAAGTAGAGCTTGTTTGCAGTTTAGATACCTCTGTCAATGAATTCCAGATCCAGAACAGCATGAAGTTAATCTGTAAAGGCTGTATGATTTCTTTATATGATGTAGATGCTCTGATGAGGAAAATGTCATCAGTATGGAAATGGATATTTAAGTTGGGTAGTTCCCAATGGCAAACAATGTATAATAAAAATAGCAGTGGTCCTAACACTGTCTTCTGTGGAATTCCCATATCAAGTAAAGAGTTTGGGCTGGTAATATCAGAATTTTGCAGTCAGTTGCATACCCCATCTGAAAAGCGTCACTTTTAAGTCTTTTTAATAGTATCCTATCTATGGCTTACTCATTCAAATGTGCTTCTGTGATTTATGAACATAGCTACACTAAGTTAAAATTTCTGATTGTTTTTTTTTTCTAAATGGCATTATTTAGTGGGAGTGTGGCAGTAGAGCTACTCTATGTATCAGGTAGATTGAAGGTAATTCAATACAGAGGTTGTATCTTTAACTGTGAAGTCTGATTTAGGGTCTGTTTAGTATTCAAATACCAGTTATGGGTAGATTTATAAGGCATAATGTATGGAGTGGCCTCTTCATCTGCTTTCACAGTTTTTTTGTTGTAAATATGAACTGTAATCATTTTAAGGATGTCAGGTTTTAATTGGAATGGTTTTCTTTGGCAGACCCTGCTGGAAGAGGTATGAGTGATTTTTACTCTTCTGGTGTTCCTTAAGCCAGTTGACAGTGGAACCATTTTTTTGAATGACATCAGATGTGGTAGCTCTTCCCAAAAGGGTAATTGAAGTTAGGAGCGTGATTGTTCAAAGTGGGGTGTGACAGCATTTTGATGACTTCTGTATGTTGTGGTCATGTGCTAATAGTGTAAAGGTGTGTGCCACAGCTCAGATTATGACATCATTTGTTGTTTTGTAGTATAGCCCCCTCCCCAGAAAAAGGCATTTTAGTTGATGGTGTGTTTCTGTTTTCATCTTGGCATGGTTACCTGTTGATGTTTCACAGAGGTTTCATTACTATTGATCTTCTCCTGGAAGAATTTTCTGAATGATACCACCAAAGAAAATATGTTCGCTGTTGTGCAGCAAAATTAAAACACGTTGGCAAATATAATAAATGCATTTATGATGAATTTTGATGTATTTTCTATTTTTTTTGGGGGGGGGGTGTGAACAGGGTGGTGGTACTTTGAAAATTTGGCTGAATTTGCAGAACCTCCTGTCGCATCAAAGTATATCATTCACTCTGTTTACAAATGTAATTAATTTTTGCAATTTATGTTTTAAGTCTGTATGCCACTAGGCTTGAAACATATGCATCTGATTTGTGTGATGTTTACTGAGATTAAAGGTCTGATTCAGCACTTTATTTGGTTGATCACTTTTGTCCTCTTTAAGTTTTGCTTTGAAAGATGCATGTTTAATTTTGTGTGTTTTTCTTCATGCTGTTTAAATAAAGTTTGTAACAAAAATAGACTACAGAAGTCTAATAGGCACAGATTTGCAGGTAGAATGAATGGGATGCAAGTATTACATACTTCCACACTGTACGAGTACACTTTTAAGAGAAAGAAATATGTGAGACTAAGGGGATACAAATGGAAGATAGAGGTTGGGAATCTCATGGGAGACACAGGAAGGTATTTTTTCATGGATAGGATAGTATATAATTGGAATGAATGTCATAAAGATGTTTTATCATAAAAAGTAGTGACAAAATTCAAGAATGTGTGACTGACACAAGGCAATTCTTATTTTGGATGAATGAAAAAAGAAATTGGTAGATGTTTAACCCAGGGTCTGCAACCTAAATAGAAGGCAGGATAATGGAAGGACTAACTGAACAGATTGGCATTACCTGTCAAAATCCTTATCCCTATATAATACAGAATTAGAAATATAAACAGCAAAATAGCTTCTCTTGGTTCAATTTGTACAATTGTTTAAAGCTTTTTATTGTTATGGAAGGAATGGGACCCACTATTAGTTCAAAACATGTTTAAAGTTCAAAAGGTTAGTTTGGGAGCAAAGGTGCTCCTTTAAAACATTGAAGTTTCTACTACCAAGAAAAGATCATCCTTCCTTAATTAAAATTGTATGGCATTCTTCAGTTTATAAAACGTCAAAGTGTAGGGAGAGGAGTATCCTTTTATATTAAGCACTAGCAAATTTCCCCAGGTACCTGACATTTTTAATTTTATTAATTGCACCAAGTTTAAGAATATACATTACTTTGGGTGCACTGTATAACTCTTTGTCTCAAAAGAGAAACAGAAAGACTTCCTTATCAGATAGGCAGGTGTTTGATATAGCCAAAAATGTTGCTATAAAAAGAGATATCAGTTACCTTAACACAAAATGGAAGTGTTGCCTCAGTAATAATTGGTACACTCAAACATTTGTTTTGTTAACCATATTAACCTGTTTGGTTAGAGCTGTGCGGTACATCAGTTAATGTTGCTGCTTCACAGTGTTTTGATCCCAGTTTGGTTCTTGGATGGGGCACTCTTATTGTGAAGTTTGCTTGGCTTCCTTGTATTTGAGTGGGTTGTTATTGTGGTATCTCACATATTTCTACACTGCAGTTGACATACTGGTAAGTGAACCAGCAGTATTCCAGACCAGACTGAGTTTGTGTATGAGTTATGAGTGTGATTGTGTTTAAATGGACAATCATAACACAAGGAAATGCTTTTGTGTCTTATGTTCACTGTTTGCCAGAACTGGCTTCCTATCACACTATGACACTGAATGGGATAAAATGGGCATTGGAAATAGCTGAGTAAATGGATGTATAATAACCTGATGAAATGGAAAAATTATTAAAACACCCACAAGAAGTAGTATTCTTGATCTTATCTTCATAAATACAGCTAACAGTTTTGTTTTCCTGGAAGCAGATCAGAATAAGTCACTTTCTGACTGCACTTCCAATTCTAAGAGTTTGTCATAATTGTGGGATTTGGAAGAAAAGGTGATTAGTTGGTAATAACACTTTGAGAGGGAAGTTGTTTGGTTATTTAATATTCACACATTAAAATTACCACATCTTTTTATAAGGTGCCAAATAAAAGTGTTTCTTAACAGAAGCAAATATATATATATATATATATATATATATATATATATATATATATATATATATATATGTCTGTGTGTGTGTGTGTGTGTGTGTATATATATATATATATATATATATATATATTTTTATATATATATATATATATATATATATATATATATATATATATACATACACATATATATAATGTGTGTGTGTGTGTACACCACACACACACATGCGCACACAAATAAACTCATATGGCAGAATTTTAGCAACAAAGATATACACAAGAAAAACTGTCATGCTTATAAAGTGCCCTACTAATGAATCTCTCCATAAACTGCATGATACTTGTTCAACTAAACACAGAAGTGTAAAGAAACAAAAGTAAATATGAAAAAGGGTAGTGGGCAATGTAGGAGACATCCAAGAGTCTTTCTGCAACTAGACAAACAGTGGAAGTGTCAAAAAACATGGTGATCATACGCTTAACAAATAAAGTAAGTCAGCTACAAAGTTTACTTATGTTCTTGAAATGTTTTAGACCCTTTTCCCTCACGTTTGATAAGTGGATTATAATATTTATAGTTTATTAGTAAAGAAGCATGTATTGTACTGCTAAAAAACCAAGGAGAGAATAATAAAGGAGTATTCCTAATTGCAAAAAAAAAAACCTCTATTGAATCATTAAAAAATCTGTTGACAAATTTATTGAGTGCTTTTTTAATGGACTCTGATTACACTGCTTCATAAAGGGTTTCTAAGTGTTAAGTAAGAAATGTGGCAGACTTTACAATTAAAATAAAGAACCAGGGGACCTAATAAATCTTGATAAAGGGCAATATATATTCCTTAGAGGGAGAGTATGTTTCTTGAACATATTGCTTTTATATAGGCTGATCCCAGTTGCAAAAAAAAAAATGGAAGTATAAGTGTGCTATTACCTAACAAACACCTCATATTTATTACCCTATTAGTATTCTTTTTTTAAATATTCTATAAATTTTAACAAATAATCAACTTATTGTAACATTCAAATATATAAGGAATTAAAACATTTAAGCAAACAAATAAAAAGTTACAGTTAAATCAACTATTTACAAAGGCGTCTACTATATATACAAAACTTCAAATGTTCTTGAAAGAGTCTTTGTTTCATTAAATTTGTGATTGTTTGTTCAGCAGTTCTGTGGTGATTCCGGTTGTTGTCATATTGATTGCTAGAAATTCTAACTGACAAATATTGGTTGCAATACTTGTGAATTCTGTCATTGCTGGTGTCAACACATTTTTTCAGTTCTTGGTGATGATCTTCTTTACAATTCATAGGATCATAGGATGTTACTAGTCTATATTACAAGCCTAGCCAAGAATTTAGGCCATGTTCCAACAAGTCCGCACCCTATGCCACTGTCATTTACTCCATAAAAGCGGATAATTAACTCTCTTTACACAATCTGGTACTGGTGTGTTGAACAAAATTAATGATTTAGTTAGGGTGAATTTATCATTTAAAGCCTGTAAAAAACATTAATTTTATCTCAAAATGGTTTAATAACTTTACAATCAAAAAACATGTTGCCAGTCCACTTTTAATATTTGTCTTGTATCTCCAGCAGTCTATTTTCTTCTTATACATTAATTCTGTTCTGTGTGGTGCTATAAATGTTTTATGCATACATTTCCTTGTAAACCTCCACTTTATAGAAGATGTAGTTTGCTTTGAAGATGCCAACATATTTTTTATCTTCTTCACTTGGATAAAAGTTAATTATATTTTTAAAATAATCCCAGTAACTTTTGTTGAAATATTCTGCTGTATTTTTAACTATTCTATCTATTCTGCATAACAGTCCTTTCCCCAAAACTTCCTGGCGTGTCACTATAATTAGAAGATCAATTAATTTTGGTATGTCATTTTGTATTGATGGTTACATTAAATTAATCCTATTTTCTGCTGATTGCTTACACATTTGAATATCCAACCACATTTCATTACTTAGATTAAATTTAGTAGTTATATATTCAACAGTGTGTAATTTTCCATCCATCAGTAGTTATAGATTCAACAGTATGTAATTTGTTTCCATCCATCAGCTGATACCAGTATAACAAGTTATTCTCCTTAAATTTGTTTATTTTATATATATATATATATATATATATATATATATATATGTGTGTGTGTGTATGTATATATATATATATATATATATATATATATATATATATATATATACATATACATATATATTTATATATTCTCAGTATATGCTATAGGAATAATAATAAATCCATGCCTTATACCTTGGATATTTATATATCATTTTTTAAGTTAATTAACATTAAAGAAACATAGGAAGGGTTAATTATAATGTTTCTATTTTCTAATATATAATCTTTTAGTATCCAACGAATATTATTATTCATAACTTTATTTTGCTGTATGTATGTGTGTTATCTTATTTGTTGCCATACATATACTTTCTCAACACGTGGGGGAACACTTGCAGATAAACGCTCCTTATCCAGGAATAAAATAAACAAAGTTTGATAGCAAGTGGATAGGAGCGAAGCTAGACAGCAAACAAATATAGTTCAAATCCAACACAAAGCCCTTCAGAGTTTCAAATATTCCAAGTAATCCAAATAGAACCACCAAGTCCTGTGGTATATATTCTTTATTCAACAGACAAGCGCTTTCGCTGAGTACAGCTTCTTCAGGTCAATTCAAAAAACAAAATCAAGTCCCATAATATATAGGTAATCCAATTAAATTACAGCAAAGTCAATTAAACATTTAAAAGGGAAATGTAATGTTAATAAAGACTTATAAAAACATATAAAATATTACTTCAAATTAAAACCTCTGTAACACTTATAATAAAAACATATATGTGAGAACAAGTAAGGGACAAATATGTATATAAGTGGAACTGTATATGTTTATTAAAACAATATACTAGTGTGTACAAGACTCACAGATACAAGAGCTGGTATATTATGATATTCCTAGTTACTGTTATGTGATGCAGAGTGTCTATTTAATGTGCCTACGTCTCCTAAGCCTGGGTTTGATGGATGCTCTCTCATTCAACCCTGATCCATGGTCAGCCCTCAATCTAACTATCCAATCACTCTCCCTGCTTTCAGTGTAATTCCTTAGGTCACCTCCTCTCTTGTTCGGGGTGACAACCTCTAGGGCTCTAAACAGAAATGTATGTGTGTGGTCATTATTGCTAACATGCTTGGCTAAGGCATTGTGGGTCGATCCTTTCCTTATATGATATGCATGTTCTCTTATTCTGTCCCTAAATTTGTGGTTCATCTTTCCCACATAAAAACTGGTACATACCTGACATACTGCAAGATATATCACATTGCTGGTCATGCAGTCAGCAGTAGCAGTGGTATCAAAAATCCTTCGTGTATCAGGATGTACAAATTCAGTGGAATTGTCAATGTATGAGCAGAAATTACAATGTCCACAAGATACTGTGTAATGTCTAGTAGTTGTAACCTGCTTAACCTGTCTCGGATAACATAGTATCCTCTTAAGATTTTTTCTGTTCCTATATTGGAACTTTGGGGCATCACCAACAATGTCCCTAATGGCATTGTCAGTCTTGAAAATTTCCCAAAATTTACCAATTATTTCTCTCATCTCAAAATGATCTGATGTAAAAGTAGTGGTAAATTTCACAACTGGTGAAGTAGTGGTAGTAGATGTATTTCTACCAAGTATGTCTATAGCCTCATTCGGTCCAAAATAGGGTGCTTCTACTGTATGTCTTAAATCATGTATATTATGTAGATTGTCCTCAATCTCAGTGATACCATACCCTCTATCTAGCAATCTCCCTTATAAATTCACCAATTCCATGTCAAAGCCCTCTTCAGTCGGGTTCAGTCTAGAGGCTCTGATGGCTTGGCCCTTAATAATATTTTTAAAAACAAAAGAGAATGCATGCTAGATCTCAGTAATAGAGAATTGCTATAGCACGTCTTCCTGAAAACACCAGTATTGATCAAGCCATCCGATAATTTCTCTATATACAGGTCCAAAAATTCAATCTTATCTAATGAAAAATTCATAGTAAATGTGAGGTAATTAGTTAAACCATTCACATCATTCAAGAATAGTGCCAATTGCTCCACAGTGCCATTCCATAGAACAAAGACATCATCCACAAAGCGCCGGAACAATATAACATGTTGTTTGAAGGCTTCTAAATTGAATAGTACCTTCTCTTCCCAGCAGGCTAAAAACATATTGGCGTAGCTATTAGCGCAAGGTGTTCCTATAGCTACACCATCAACCTGCCTATAAAGAGCATCATCAAACATGAAAATGTTGTTCTCCAATATTAGTTCTAAGAAATGAACCAATAAATCTATTTTCACTTCACTGTAGTCACTATGTATATGTAAATAGTCAGATATATAAGTGAGTCCAAGTTGATTGGGGATAACAGTGAAGAGAGACTGTATATCAAATGTCACAAAAATATAATCACCCACTGACTCATGACTCTTGAGGCATTCGTAGAAGTCCAATAGAAACTGTTTTGAATCTCTTAATACACATGTATTTTTATTCAAGATGGGTCTTAAATTCTTTTCTATGTATACCGAGAGATGCTCGGTGATCCATCCTCGACCAGAGACAATAGGTCTCATGGGTGGATTAGCGGCATCTTTGTGAATTTTAGGGAGACCATGGATGACTGGCATCATAGGTTTTTTAATAATCAAGTATTCATTTAGGTCTCTATCTATTAGTCCACTCAAATGAATGTCTAATAGAGTATCCTTTATCAGCCTTATGGTATCCTTCGTCATTTCAGATGTAACAATCTGATAAAAACAATCACTCAACATGTCATTCATTGAGTTGTAATAATGTAGGGTGTTCATTACCACCACACGTCCTCCCTTGTCTGCAGGTCTAACAACAATAGAATTGTCATCCTGTAAATCCCTAAGACTAATTCTTTCATTATATGTAAGGTTGTCTCTCCTATAAGACTTCCTTTGTATATTGCCATCATAATATTTGTAAAGTTCTTCTTCCGTGAGACGCTGAAATGTCTCTATTAGTGGGTGGTTAACTGGAACATAATCACTAAGATTTTTGAAAACAAATTCACCTTTCGTCTGTTCACTAGGTCCAGTCCCCTTATGTAATAACCTGAGCATGACATTTCTACAAAATACTTTCAAATCTACCATAGTTTCAGTGATATTACTTGTACATTTGGGTATAAAATTCATCCCTTTACTTAATAGTGAAACATCATCTTCAGTCAAGAGTCTATCAGACAGATTATGTATCAACGTCTGTCTTTGTTCTACATCTTCTTTAAGGTTTGATTCTGTGGAAGTTCCTCTGAAAGTTTCCTTTTCTGTCGTCCACGACTCATGGATCGTGCATGTCTGGGACCCTTCTCCAAACGAACCAGAAGGGGAAAAGAAACATTCAGAGGTGAATCAGAATGTAAGTTCATCTGATTACATTGCTCTTTCAGTCTGGTTATGGCCCCTGGACATATGTCCTTGTTATTACTAGTGACGGGCTTATTTTTAACTATTTGTACCTCAGGATATAGATTGGTTCCAGTATGCATACTGGGATGCACTAAGTGTATTACATCATTAGAATCAGTGTTGGTCATCACTATGGATCCTGCAGGGTCAATAGAATCAATGTGTGATGTGACTCCATCCACCTCCACATCCCTCCCCTGCTGTTGCAAAGTGTCATTGTATCTAATGTTGACAGCACCATTCATAGATATCTGACCTTCAGTCCTGACACTCTCCACAACATTAATGTCACCAATAGGACATATATTCTGTGTTACACTAACATTTCCATCAGTAATTACATCACTTGTTCCCATTAAATTAACAGAGGATGTTCTCACATCTCTCATAACACTCATATTGTTTCCAGAGTTAAAGTTCTGGTGTCTCATATGCACATTCCTGTTCACATTATTATCAGCAGTAATATTGGGTTGTACATTACTATAAACATTATCAGAATTAAAATGATTCCTAGGCCATGTGAAGACATGGCCTAATTTAAAATCATTTAAATCTCTTATTATTTTATGTTTTTTCTGTTGCATTAGTTTGCACTCTAGTGCTAACACACTATCTAACATGTTCTCAAAAAGTGGTTGCACTGTACCTTCTGCAAACTCGCTAAAAATGGCAGTTTGTTTATTATTAATATCCACAGTCAACGCTGTCTCCTCTGGTTCAAAGAAAGTTAATTATAATGTTTCTATTTTCTAATATATAATCTTTTAGTATCCAACGAATATTATTATTCATAACTTTATTTTGCTGTATGTATGTATGTATGTTATCTTATTTGTTGCCATACATATACTTTCTATTTCCATTTAGGATTTTAATTTTTACTTGACCACAAAGAGATTGTTTTTATTATTGACAATAAGGAATATAGTTCTATATCAAGCATACCTATCCCAGTTTCTTGGATGATGATTTAATCCCAATTTAGATTCGTTGGGATACCAAAAAATATTTAATATTATAATTACGGAATTAAATTATTTTATACTTTTTTAGGATAAGGAATGAAATAGATTGTGTTATATATAAAATTGTTGGTAATATAATATTTTTTTATTAAAGAAAGCCTGCCTTCCATGAGAAAATAAAACTTATTCCATTTTTTGATAAAATTATTAATGAATGTCATAATATCTTCTGTTATATTCTTAATGTTCTCTGTTAGCCTATATATTTGGAAAATCTTTCTTCTATATCATTAGGAGTGGTATTTATCAGTTTTTGTTTTATTTTCATTAAAAGTAAGTCCAGATTTTTTTTCTTAAAAAAATCTGTTGCATTCAATACTGCCTTGAGAGAGTTTTTAATTATCATTTAAAGTCAGAAGAACATCATTGGCAAATAATAATATGTTAGAATTTAAATTGTCATTTATGTGTATACCTTTAATATCTGTTCTTGATCTTATGTAATTCGCAAATTGTTCCTTAATTAAAGTAAATAATAGTGTTGATATTGAGCAACCCTGCTTAGTTCCTTTAGTAATTGATATTGGATCTGATAAATATGTACATAGTTTTATGTAAGCAAAAGTTTCAAAAAGTTAATTAACAAGTTGTTTGAAACAATTTGAAAAGTTGTATTTTTCTAAAACCATTAATAAATATTTCCGATCAACAGAGTCAAAAGCTTTGTCTAAACTCATCAAAGTTAAATTATCATTTTTATTTACAAAATGTATTATGGATAGTATTCTTTTAATATTATCATAAGTATTCCTACTTATAAATCCAGTTTGATCATTATTAATCATACATCGTAGAATTTGTTGTATTCTTGTAGCACGAATAGCCATGAATATTTTATAATCAATATTTAGGAGTGAGATTGGCCTATATGAGGAATACTCCGCTGGATTTTTATCTTTCTTTAGAATTTTGGAGATATGCGTGTACTTCCATGATGGAGGAACTTTTTGTAAATCTTTAACTGTTAAAAAACTTTAATGTAAAACACTTAAATCTTATTTCGGTAATTATTTATTAATTTCCTGGTATTACACCATCATTACCACATGCTTTATTAGATTTTAATTTATTTATTTGATTTTTAAGTTCTGACATTAATATGGGTTTATCTATTATTTTTTTTTGTCTTCTGTCAACTTATTTTTAGTATATTTTGTAATGAAAATTTTAATTAATTCCTATGAATCCAGTGTTGGATTATATTGATTGATTTTATTAAATGGGTTCTAAATATTTTTAAAAATTATCTATTTCTGTAACCTTTCTCTTACCAGAAGAATATAAATCTTTAATATGATTAGACTTAATAAGCATTTTTTCTAGAGGCTAATTTAAACATGGATTTTGGATTTATAAAATAGTTAATTTAACCTTCTCCAAATTTATCATAAATTTGATTTAAAATTTTCAAATATTTATTTTTTAATTTATTTTTTATCACATTGTTGTGTCCTTTATGACTAATTTAGTTTATTTTTTCCTGTATCTCTATTGAATCTTTATCCCATTGTTTTTTTAAAGCATACCAACTCATAATTTTACCATTTAAATATAGTTTTAGAGCATCCCATTTATAAATCTCAGATGTATCATCTGTAAAACTAATTTAAATAATGGTTTAAATTTCTTTATTTCAAAATTATTTAAAATCCTTTAAATTAGTATTCTTCTAATAGAAATATGACTACTAGTGTTTAATACAGTTTCAAATGTTGTGGCATTGTGATGCAAAAGTGGACATGAAACTACTTTTGCTTTAATCTAGAAATTAAGTTATTTGAAACATATACGCTGTTCTTGACTGGGTTCCATGCCTATGTGAATAGTGAGTATAATAAAGTGAATTTGGATCAGAAAATTCATTAATATCTTTAATTTGAAATGATTCTATCAAATTCATTAATGCATTTGCTGAAGCTGAAATTCTTCATTTCCCAATAGTAATAGTGTCTTCATCTTTTAATATACAGTTAAAATCCCCCACCAGTACGGTACTAGCTTTCAAGAATTGTATTATCTGCTCCAGCTGATGCTTACCTGTTTTATCAGACCTATACCTGGTATCCAGTACACATTAATAAGAGTATATATATTTTTATTAATTTCCATTGCTACTGAATAGAACATTCCTTTGTCATCATTGTATATATTGAAAAATGGAACAATTGAGCAGTAACTATCATATTACCAAAATGTGAACACCAAAAAACAAAGTATATATTATAAGAAGGCAAAAACCTTTAATAAAACAAAACTAAAATATATGGTGAGTGCTTTCACATAACAATTCTTCTTCATTAGATCTTACAGAAACAAACCTTAACATTCATAAAGAATATAAAACAAATTCTCATTAACCATTGAAAATGCTCTAAAAAAATCACATCTGTGTAGTAATAAAAACTGAATGAATATCATCTGCATAGACGTCTTAGTTTTAAGGCTGGTCTTAAAGACACATTCAAACCATAAGCTATGTCTGCTTGCATACATGAAATCAATATAGCTCCCTGTTTTCTGTTTTATTTGGGAAATTCCCTAACCTACAGTCATCTCTCAACAATTCCGTTACTTTAAACTTAAAAACATGTGCATGTCCCATCTAAAGAGAAAAGTCTAAAGAGTTCCTAGCTTGAACAGTAAAACCATCCAAGATGAGTAATTCCAATACTTCTCTGCTATTCCAAAAAAATATATTAACATGTTATTTTTTAACATCACACAATGAAAATTAGAAAAGCTATAAATACTGTAAATATATATTTCAGAACAGAAATCATCTAAATGTTAAGAATTATATAATCTTAAGGAATGAGTATGTATGAAAAAATACAATAAGCAATAAATAGTAATTCTTATCATTTTAACTTTCAAACTCATATAGTATAAGTTGCAACATATATGAAGAATATTGCTCCATTGTTAACCTTTCTAGGAGATCATTTATTACTATATAGTATAAACTGATGATTTAAAGGCAGCCATCCTCTATCTTATCTCAAACTTTAAAACCAGAAGGCTATTTTTCAAGTGATCATCAGCAACAACTCTGTGCAGTTATCTTGGGTACTTGCATTATCATATGAAAAAATAATGTTACTCAAATCATTCATCTGTGCACATTTCTGCTAATTATTAAAAAAACAAGGAAAAATCCAAGAATATTAAGCAGTGGGATAATCTGGTTCTTTTCACTTTAAAGTCTTGCAGAATGTTGCAAAGCTGGGAGATGTTTTTATAACTGTTTATAGAGTGTCCTCATCCAATTATTTAATGATTATATCCATGTGAAGGACTTCACTGAAACAATCTATAGACTGTCAACCTATAAACATCAGTATTTCACATGGTTAAATGTACTGGCTTGTCATGATAATTGTGAGCTTGTAGATATATCAGTAAACAGCTCCATAATAAAATTATCATTATATGTTCCATTTCTGCAAACTTCAACTAGACTAAATGGATAATAGGAAATGAATGAAACCATTTCTTTTCTCCTTTTTCCTCTCTCCTTTTTTCCTCTTGTATCTTGTTTAGTGATCACTTGGAAAAAAAAGAAAAGAACGTGTTTTGTATATTAAAAGTGGTTTGTCACATAAACGCACACACTTTCACATTTATCTATCATACACCTTCATGCATACCTTCTCATGCTTGTACACTTAAATCTATATTCACATACACACCTATGCATATTTATTTATTTAACCTCTTATTTAGACTATTACTAAAAAGTACATTATACTTTATTTTTTTCTCTTTTCTGCTTTTTTAATAAAATATGACCATGCCTTTAAATTTGATATTGTACTCTTAGCATTCTACGTGCATCTTCAGACATTGCAGTTGTGCTGAAAAGAAGCAGTCAACAAGAAAGTCTGCTCTGTTGCTGTATAGAGAGGATAAACTCATGATCTCAGTGGGAAACTCAGTCTGAACTGCATAGACAAAAGGCTTCTCAAACCTGAAAAGTAAATGCTTGAGCTGTCAGAACTCCACATTTACAGAGTCCATTAAGTTAAAATCACTATAAGACAAGCTTAATTCTTCAGTCATCAAAACAAGCAAAGCACATTTATTCTCCATACACTTTCCACATTCAGCATATTGCATTTGTATTAAAATCACTTTTCAGCTGTTTAAGCAATTCACAACAAGCATCCCAAACAAGTAATTGATTTCAAATAAAAAAGAAAAAAAACTAAAACTTTAACAAGCTAGATCTAATGGCGAACAGTACAAGTTTTCCCCACCCCTAACCATCCTCAAGTCAATTCACCTTCAACGAAAAGACAACTTAAACTTAAGCATCACAGTTTGGGTATCAGAGCCATAAACTAGGGATATGAATATACAGATAAAGTACTATTGTCTAGCCTGTGTTTCCTTTCCCACCCCTTAAAAAGCATATTGTACTAATAATGAATGTTTAGTTTTATAACTAGACAATCATAAATAGTGTAAGAGCATTCCTGTAAATAGTAAAAAAAAATATAATATAAAACTCTGCTAGACTTGTATAAGTTTGAGACCAGTGTGCACTCTAAATGCCAAAGCAATATTCTTATTAAAGATATTATAAACTAAATATATTATTTACTAATTACCAAAAACTATTTAAATATATGTATTTAGTTTATAATTAATTTAATTAAATATACTTTTAATTAAGTTAGAAAATGAAAGAGATAATGAATAAAATTAAATGTACATTGATGTAGAATGCACCCAATCCTCCTTTGTATATAAACTTGTTAAAAAAGAAATATTAAGATTAATGTTGACCAAATAATATTTTAAACTAAACTAGTTATTAGAATATAAATCAGAAGTCAGTTTTCTTTCATCTTCTTTTATTAGCTTTCTATTTATCTCTTTCTGCACATCTTTTCAGGCAGCTGTTGTTCCAATCAAATTTTTCTCTTTGGTCTGTTATATTTTTTGTTTTCAGAAATGACACAGCCTTGTCTATCTCTTCAAAGATTTTGATTTCATCTGATGGAAATATTTTAAGTCTGGCTGGAAAAGCAGGTGAAATTTGATCTGTTTTTTCTTTAACTCATTTATCACATGTAGAAAGCTGTTTCTCTTGGTCATCACTGTAGAAGAATAATCATCGTCAAATCTTATTATTTTATCATCCAGCTTGATGGGAGATTTTATCCAGGCTCTTTTTTGAATTAGTGCTTTATCTTTAGAAAAAAAAAACTTTACAATAGTAGATCTCGGAGGTGAATTATTCTTAGAGGAGAGTGGAGCAACCAGAGACATGTGAGCTCTCTCAATGGTATATGACATAGCTTCAGGTTAATCAGGAATTTTATGGATCCAGGATGTTAAGAAGTTTGTCATACTTCCCCCTTCTATTTTGTCAGGAAAACCAAAGATAAGAATATTGTTTCTTCAAGACCTGTTTTCAAAATCATCTATTTTGTTCAAAAGTATTGCATTCTGTCTCAATAAATATTCATATTTACTTTGGTCTTAAGTTAATCTCCCTTCTATGTCATTTAATGCTTCTTCTATCCCTGATATTTGTGATTTCTGCTGGTAACGCAACTCTTCTATTTGCTCCATTTGTTTTGAACATTTTTCTTTAAAGTTGTCAAGGATATTGTCCATTTTGTCCAGTTTCAATGAAAGCTCTTGAATATTGGATAAAACAGTCTGAAAGCTTTTTATTCAAGGATGAGACCCGATTGCTTATTTTTGTGTGATTCATTCTGTATAATGAGTGAAGAGATTTTTTAGTCAAACTTTTGGCAGTATAGTAATGGTATATATATATATATATATATATATATATATATATATATATATATATATATATATATATATATAGTTTTTAGATGATATCCTTCAGAACTGCTCAAAGTAGTTGTTTTTAGTTAAAAAAAATCAAATGGGATAGCTTAGAAATATAATTTCCTGTCAAAAATATAAAAAAATAGCAGAGCAGAGCAGGAAAATTCTGCTGGTATTCTGCCAGCATTCTGACCACATCCCCTACCCCATTGGTATTCTTGATAGTCTGATAGACTAAACTTATACTTAAATAGATAAGCAGGTACACAGCAGAATTTGAAGCACTTAGCAGCAGGAAAACTGACTGGGTTGGATATCAGAGAAAGTAAATAATGCTATTATCACATATTGAGAATTATTAACAGATCCATTACTGCTATTTATAGCTATAGATGCTATGAAAGCAAAATATTATGTTTAGTTGAAAAAATATAGTGATGACTACAAAGCAGGATACTTAATCCTATCAAATCCATTTTCAATCTGTATTTAGAAGTATTTGACAGGGATAAATATTGAGTGCTCAGTAAATAATATTGCCTATCTCTGCTTCTACAGTATAATGACTATGCCTAGTAATGGAACGATACATACAACAGAACAAAGGGCAGGAACTCATTTTTTTTTTAGAAATTGCTTATAAACCACAAGGACTCTTCTGCCCTGTCACATCAGACAAGCTGTATGCATGCATTTTGACACATGAACCTACTGCTAAAGGACATGGAGAAATTAATTTGTACATTCCATTTTATGTCTCTCATGTGTCGCTCTTTCATGATCTGGTAGTATGACAGGAAGTACAACCTGAGCTGTTGTAGCTGCCTCATATACTATAGTCACCATTGGTGCAATATAGTGTC
The DNA here is from genome assembly GCF_019279795.1 of Protopterus annectens. Classification (NCBI taxonomy): domain Eukaryota; kingdom Metazoa; phylum Chordata; order Ceratodontiformes; family Protopteridae; genus Protopterus; species Protopterus annectens. Next base: position 956,380,213 of record NC_056748.1, on the reverse strand, counting down.
TTCTACATGTGGCTGTATGATATCTGCATGATGTTTGCACCAACAGTTCCCTTCACTTCTTACCTTATTGGTGAAAACAGCACCAGACTACCCTTGCATTATAATGAGGCTGTTGTTTGTCCAATTATCTGGCTTAGACAGGAATAAAACATGGAGTATAATAGATGTTGACTTCTCAGATGGGAGAGCAAAGCAATTTAACTGTGAACTCTATCTGAACTGTAGTTAGTAATGTACCTGCACTGAAGGCTGAATTTGTGAGTGCCATGTGTAATGTAGTGAAAATAGTATAGCATTGTAAATAGCCTGCGCTAAAATAGTATAGTGAGCCTCCAGATTGTTTGCTAATGTTACAATACGTAAGAAACATATGAAATTTCAACAAGAGACATTTAGTAAGAAGAAGATGCATTGAAAAAATAAGACTCGTGATGTACAGGGGGGGAGAAAATGTTTTTGCAGGGTGTGTGCTGCCCTCCACACTGCACACAGCCTCCTCTCATGTGCAGCAACACTGCACACAGCCTCCACACATATGCAGTGTGCAGGGTGTATGCTGCCTAGCACACTGCACACAACCTCCTCCCATGTGCAGGGTGTGTGATGCCCGGTATGCTGCACACAGCTTCCTCCCATGTACAGGGCGTGTGCTGCCCGGTATGCTGCACACAGCCTTCTCCTGTGTGCAGGGTGTGTTCTGCCCAGCATGCTATACACAGCTACCTCCTGTGTGCACTGTGCAGGGTCTGTGCTGCCCAGCATGCTGCACACAGCCTTCTCCCATGTGCAGGGTCTGTGCTGCCTGGCATGCTGCACACAGCCTCCTCCCATGTGCAGGGTGTGTGCTGCCTGGCATACAGCCTTCTTCTGTGTGCATTGTGTGCTGCCCTGAACACTGCACCCCCCTCCCATGTGCAGGGTGTGTGCTGCCCGGCACGCTGCTTGCAGCCTCCTCCCATGTGCAGGGTGTATTCTGCCTGGCATGCTGCACACAGCCTCCTCCCATGTGCAGGGTGTGTTCTGCCTGGCACACTATACACAGCTACCTCCTGTGTGCAGTGTCTGTGCTGCCCGGCATGCTGCACACAGCCTCCTCCCATGTGCAGGGTGTGTGCATACAGCCTTCTTCTGGATGGGTCTTTATTGCCATTGGAACCTTGCCTACCTAGCATTGCTGCTTTTTATATTGTGGAATTATTGTTTTGGGGAACGCTTTATACAACTGTTTTCTGAGTCGTATTTGGGCTGTGGATTCCTTCAATGAGATGCCGTCTGTCTTCTTGCCAGTTAGAAGAGATGAATTTCATAGACTTCATTCGGAAGTCGCGATCATTAAAGGAGTATCTTACTCAGCTTATTGAACTCATAAGCCAACCAGATAAACAGGGAATGCCCCGACTTCATCTTATTGCATCTAGCCATATGTCATTGGAGGGCGGATCTGATGAGGCAATACAAAACAGACAAGGAAATGGCGGTGGTAACTGTAGTCAGGCCTCTCAAAACGTTACCGTACCTAATGGGACTTTTTTAAAACAGAAACACTTAACTCCATTTCAAAAGGATGTATAAATGGATTGGATTGTCATGGATTATCAGAGGATGAGTTTGAATGTTGTGGGGCTAAACCAAAACGAACAGTGCCGAAAAGGATTTACACAGCGGTTGTGCAGAAAAACACAACTAAAGGTACTGTTCAAGTTCACAATACTGTGAATAGTGTAAATGTTTGTCAGCACAGTACGAATGAAGGAACTGATAATATATTTGATACATTTTTAGGTACTAACTTTGTATTTGAATTTCACAATAATCATTCGGCAGCCAGTAGGGTTAACAGTAATACTCAGGACAATGGGACTGTAAAGGATATGATATTTACTATGGAGAGAAAGATGGAAAAGATAAAAGTTTTGCAAATGGACAATGCTTATTTAAACTGGTGCATAGAGTAGAGGATAGTACCAGTGGGACTACGATTTTATAAAAAAAAAACACTGGGTATTTAATTGGACAATGATATTCGTCAAAAATGCAAGAACCTGTTTGACAGCTTTGGTTTTCAGTACATGAAATTTATTATGAAATGTAATGATAAAAAAATGTGTACCCTGATTAGAGATGCTGAAAAGTTGAATACAGCTATTACTAATGATTTATTATTCCCACAATGGGAAAATAGGTATAATAAACAGTTTGATTTGATTAATGACAAATGTGATAAATTATGGAAAAGGAAATGTAAGAAATTAGATAGGGACATGGAACACTATAGAACACAGACAGTGCACCCTTGGAAAATTGAATTTGACAATGAAGGGGCAAAGGATGGTGACAATAAAGTATTTAAACATGTACACAACCCCAACAGAGGCAACTACCATTATAGAGAGAATAATTATACAAAGCATGCTCACATACTGTCAAGAAAGATGGGATTCAGGGCAAAGTGAATGGAAACACTGGAATTATGTTCAGGACATGAGACCAGTACAGAGGAGCAGATATGGATAAAGCCACAGGAAGGAATAGTTAATAGTCAACAAGTAATTTACACTTATGACAATTTTAATATCTACAATTATATCACTTTAAAATTAGAGAAGGACATTTTTTTATTATTCTCAAAGGGAATGAGGTATGTACCTACCACTAAATTCAATCTTGTTGACACATTAATTGAACTGAAATTATATCTAAGGAAGTTAAATTTGGCCATTTTTTTCAACAACTCAGAAATTACAAGTACATCAGGGGGACTTAAGAAAAAGCATAAATTTAATCCACCCCTGCATCCGACATTAGTTATATTGGAAAAAGTAATAACTGAGGATTTGTATAATTTATTAAAGAAAAATAAGAAAAGAAGAGTCAAAGGGAATCTTAATAGGGATGAATGGTTAATTTTGTAGGAGTTATGTAATAATAATGTTCGAATTATGAAGCCTGATAAAGGCAGAGGAGTGGTACTATACGACACCTTAGAGTATAATAAGATGTATGAGATTTTGAATAATACTGATAGTTATGAGGTGGTTTCTAAAAATGAAATCAATATAGCGTTTAGACATATTGATTCTTATTTAGAGGAATTCTTACTGGATAACAGAATTACACAGGATACATACATGTTTCTGAAGGTAGAGTATCCCCTATAGCCACTATAGTTGGAATACCTAAAGTACACAGAAATGTACTGGAACGACCCATCTGATATTGTTACTCCTCGTTCATTCCTTACGCATGGGTATCGGTTCCGACCTCGGAACCAAGCTGGTCATTTTCCAAGCTTGCGTCAGCTTCAAACTCTCGAGCTAAACTCTTACCCACAATCCCCCTCTCCCTGTTACCTCGGATTTCGTTTGCCATGTTGCCATTCGGTCGTGTCAAGCTGCTTCTCCTGAGCTAAGTATAGTTATTTGTTGTCAAATAGTCATTTATATTACTTTTTCTGTCAGAAAAGTTTCTATTTCATTGTCTCTTACCCTATTGCATCTAGCGACCATATTTTCATGAGTTTTTCTTCTCTTTTTTCTACTTTTTTACCGCAAGATATTTCTCCCCTTACCATCGTTGGTAATCTTCCCTTTTTTCATACCTTTGGGTACTCTTTTGTACCATTTCTGGTACCCTTTTCTACTTTCTACTTTTTCTATCATGGCAGATAAGAAAGGTAGTCCAGGGTTTAAATGGTGTTTTGATTGTGGACACAAATTACTTACATCTGATGCACACTCTTTGTGCGTTTATTGTTTGGGGGCGTCCCACTTATCTGTTGACCCGCCCTGTACTATCTGTGAAAAGTTTTCTAATAGAACCTTGTTAGAAAGGAAAAACAAGTTGGTGCTTATGGGACTTCTTAAATCTCCCTTTTCAGAGGCTATTTCTGGGTCGGAGGCCTCAACCCCTCCTAGAGCCCATAAGAAAATTTTGGATGTTCCTACCACAGCTAAATCTTTGCCTTCGTCCCCAGCTGGGTACTCCCGCCAACCTAAGCCTAAAAAGGCTAAAGTTTCGACTCTGGAGCTGACTCAGTCAGCCCCAGTGCTTTCAGTGCCTAGACCTTCGGCACCGAGGCCTTCGGCTCCATTAGTGATCTCGGCTCCGTCTTCTCCTGCAGCCTTCACTATATCGGCACCAAAGGGCTCCTCAGTTCATACTATTACTACTGTATCAGCACCGACCACTCAGTCGGAGCAGACTTTGACCACGTCGGCTTCAACATCTTACTCGGAACCGACGCCTCTATTGTTGACTCCAGTTTTGTCGGTTCCAGCTTCGGTACCGACAAGCACTTTGGCACCAATTCCTGTGTCAGTGCAGACCATGACCTTGGCACTGATGACTTCTTCGGTGCAGACACTCGTAGTGCAGTCCGTCTTGGCACCGTTGTTCTCCATGCGGACTGATGAGATGGACACCGAGTTTGCCTCTTCTGTGGACAGGCCTGTTTCTCCCTCAGGCTCCATGAGGTCCACTAGAAGCCTTTCCGAACATGATGTGTAGCGTCTTGTGCATCAGGTGCTCTTGGCCAGAGGTATTCCATCCCCCCAGGAACTATCCTTCCTTGGGAGGTGATCACCCATCTCCAAAGACTCCTTCTTATTCTCCTCCTTCATTGCCTTTGAAGTCCATGGATATAGCACAGACTTCTCCTTCTGTGGTTCCCTTTATGGATCTCACTAAGGAACCGCAGTTGCCTTCATGGCTGGAAAGTTTTGCTACGACCCAGGATGTCAGTTGTGACGCATAATTTGCTGCTCCACAGCCATCCGGGGACTCCGGGTCAGCAGGCTGAGCCACTTAAGGGAGGGGTGACCCCTGTCCTGGACATTCACTCCTCTTCAGGTGGACCAGCCTTCCAACTGATGGAGAAGGCTTTCGCTGCTGCTGGCTATACTGGACTGTCTATCCCTCTGCCCTCCTCTGGTACACTGGTTTCACAAGTCGCACCGAGCAGACACCAGGTGCAAGGGCCTCAGGACATATTCCCACAGGAAACCCCTTTTCCGCTGTCTTCCCTAGCTTCTCCCACTGAGGAAGTCCACCGGAAAAGTTTGTGTAAGAGGAAGCACATGGACTCCACAGAGGAGTCCCTCACTGAAGACACAGATTTTGATGAAGGGGAAGGATCCCCTCGGTCACCCTCTGAGGTATCCTTTGGTGATATCCTCGAAATCCTGAAACAGAGAGGTGACTGGCAGTCCTCTAATCTGACCTCTGAGGAATCTGTGTTCCTGCAGGCCTTTTGCGCCCGGCCCCCTACCTCTTGGGTTACTCCACCTGCTGATGAACTTGTCCGGCTTTTCGTGCAGCATGCTTGGAAGGCTCCTGACACTGTCAAAGCTATTCCCCGGAGGCCAGATAAAATTTTGTCCCCTCCTGCTACGGATCCCCATTGGTCAAAAGGTATTCCTGTGGATGCTTTGGTGGTGGCAGCCGCAACAAAAAAGGATCTGGCAGAAGAAGAAAGCCAGACTGTCCATCCACCTAACAAAGAGTCCCGGGCCCTGGACAGGATAGGAAAGTGCACCTTTGCATCAGCGACTTTTACTGTCAGGTCCCCAAATTATATGGCGCAATTTACAGGCTTCAAAGGGATCTGATTTCTGAGCTCTCTGGAACCTTTGCTGGTGCCGTGTCTGATGAGTTCCATGATAAAGTGGCCTTTCAGCTGGCCACCATTGAGTCAATATCTAACTTCTCTATGCGACTGATATCTCATGCATCAGAAGGAGCAGTGGGTTCAGCTGCAGTCGTGAGACGACATGCCTGGATGTGCTTGTGCAATTTCACGGAACCCTTTAAGGCTTCCTTTCTTAACTTTCCCATTGAGGCCTTTTCATTGTTTGGGCCCAAAGTTAAAAGCACACTGGCCAGATGTGAACAGGATGGTAAGACCCTTTCTGCCGTAGGTGTCTGTTATTCTTTCCCACAACGTGCTTTCTCCCAAAACCAAAAGAGTGGGAAGATATGGTTCAAGAAATCTCAGGGTCCTTTCCGTGACACACAGGCTGAGTTCTCCCCTAGAGGCAGAGGGGGAAACTTACAGGGAAGATGCTCCCTTCGGGGCAGAGGGGGTCCGCGTAACCAGGGTTCCAGGGACTCTTTCCTTGGCCAGCCCTACCAGCGCTCCTGAAGAGTGTCCCAACTCCTTTCCTCTGGAGGTGGTTGGGGGTAGTTTCTCCTTGTACCCTTCTGCCTGGCTAACCATCACCACCGATTCTTTGGTACAAAGGATTATAACCAGAGGTTATCATATCCCCTTTGACATTTCTCCTGTCCCTTCAAAAAACCTTCCCGACATTCCACCCACTCAAAGGGAAGAAGCAGCACTAGAGATAGAAAAGCTGCTAAGAAAGAGAGTCATCCAAATAGTTCCTCCAGACCAGATAGGATCTGGATTCTACTCAAGACGATTTTTGGTGCCAAAGAAAACCGAGGACTGGAGACCAGTTTTGGATCTCAGTGTATCGAACAAGTTTATGAGAGTACAAAAATTCCGGATGGTCACAATACAGTCTATCCTCCCGCTTTTGAAAAAAGACGATTGGATGTGCTCGATAGATCTTCAAGATGCGTACTACCACATAAAAGTGGACTGGCCATCAAGAAGATTTCTGCGCTTCTGTGAGGGAGCCAGTCACTACCAGTTCAGAGTACTGCCCTTCAGACTTTCTACAGCCCCCAGAGTGTTCACAAAGTGCATGGCAGTCATCACAGCTCACTAAGAGACTTCAAGGATTCCAGGTATTTCCATACCTAGACGACTGCCTCATTTCTGCCCCCACCAGACATCTACCTGAAGAAGCCCTGGCATACTCTCTCCTTGCTGCACAAAGGCTAGGCATAACCATAAACTGGCAAAAATCCAATCTCACCCAACAGAATTCATAGGGGTTATCTTGGACACAAAGAACTGCAGAGCTGCCATTCCAGGGCACAGAATTTTAAGGGTAAAGCAACAACTGATTCCAATCCTTTCAAGGGAGAATTCCACAGCTCACTCGGTTCTACAGCTGTTGGGTTCCATGGCAGCCTCCATCACCATTGTCTCCCTGGCCAGGTTTCACATGAGGCTTCTACAATGGCTACTGCTCACCCAATGGTATCCCTTTCAGCATCCTCTTTCAGCCATGATTCGAGTAACCCACAGGTGCAAAGAGGATTTAAATTGGTGGATGACACACAGTCTATCACAATGGTCTCACCCCTTCCCCCCCCCCAAGCAACCCAAGGCCACACTGACCACGGGCACCTCCCTGATGGGGTGGGGTGGCTATGTCAGGGACAGACAGTGCAAGGCACTTGGTCTGAACTGGAGGCCCATCTGCATATAAATGTTCTAGAGCTGAGGGTGGTGCAAGGATTCCATCCCCTGCTGCCGTCTGGGATGATTGTGATTCAATCAGACAACATGGCAGTGGTCTGGTACATCAACAAGCAAGGTGAAACCAAATCTTACCCCCTTTGTCGAGAGGCCATGAGAATTTGGCAATGGGCAAAGGTACCAAGCATTTTCTTCTAGCAACGCACATTCCTGGGAGTGCCAGTGTGATAGCAGAGAGACTCAGCAGGTGCATTCTTCAACCTCACGAGTGGTCCCTGAATCCCTTGATAGCAGCGGAGATCTTCCACCGCTGGGGCCGTCCTTGCTGCGACCTCTTTGCATCCCCGACTAATTACAAATGCAGCAACTACTTCGCCCTGATTCCCCCTCCGGGACAGTCACCCAGAGATGCTCTAGTCCACAATTGGCCCTCAGGTCTTCTTTATGCATTCTCACCCTTTCCCCTCATTCCCCAGTTTCTGAAGAAAGCCCGTCGGTTGAAGAGCAAGATGGTCTTCATAGCACCATATTGGCCTCGACAGAGTTGGTTCCCCTTTCTTTGGTCTCACCTACTAGATCGACCATGGATTCTCCATCCAACCTCGGAGTTGATCTCACATCCACAGAACCTGATTCATCCCAACTTGAACAGCCTGAAGCTCACAGCTTGGCTACTCCAATTCCCTTGATTGCCAGGCAGAATGATCTTTCTTTACCAGTACGTGACGTTCTCATTGCATCTCATAAGTCTTCCACTAGAATTACTTATCTGAGCAAGTGGAAAAGATTTACCTGTTGGCTGAAAGATAAACAAGTAGATCCCTTCTCAGCACCAGTGTCGATAATACTAGACTATCTGGCCAACCTTTTCCAGTCAGGTCTGTCGGCCTCTACCATTAGAGTTCATTTGGCTGCAATTTCTAATTTCCACGAGAGTGTCCAAGATTCCTCTCTTATGTCCCACAAATTGTGCAAGACCTTCATAAAAGGTGTGAATCATCTGAAGCTACCTTTTAGAGAACCTATTCAACCATCGGATTTATCATTAGTTCTACAAGCTCTGATAATGCCAGCTTTCGAACCAGCTTTTTCTTGTGACCTCAAGCATTTGTCGTGGAAAACCTTGTTTTTGGTCACCATTACTTCTGCCAGACGTATTTCTGAGCTTCAAGCTTTATGTATCAAGAGTCCATACTTGATTTTTCATAGTGATAGAGTGTCTCTGAGAACTAATCCATCATTTCTGCCAAAAGTGATCTCTGAAATGTCCATTAATCAAACCATTGAATTGCCAGTTTTCTTTCCCAATCACTCAAACAGAGGAGAGTATTGCCTACATACCCTAGATATCCACAGGCAAATCCGTTTTTACTTAGGACTAGGTCATTTCGTATATCTGACCAGTTATTTTTGGCCTTTTCTGGACCTAGATTAGGATCTGCTGTTGCTAAGGTCACATTAGCTAGATGGTTGAAGGACTGTGTGACCTTTATTTATACACAACGTAATATCTCATTGCCTACTACCATGAAAGCTCATTCAACAAGGTCGGTGGCTTCTTATGCTGCCTTCCATGCCAGAGCTTCTTTACATGACATCTGTGCAGCTGCAACCTGGGCTACGCCTCATACCTTCATCAATCATTACAAATTGGATTTGGCCTCCAGGGGAAGAGCATCTTTCAGTTCTATGGTGCTCAGGAATGTCCTTCCATGAGACCCTCCCAGGAATAGAGGTAGCTGGGGTCTCTGTCCCATACGTAAGGAATGAACGAGGATTAACAATATCAGATAAAGAAGTTATGTTTTACCATAACGTTCCATCTGTATTGTTGATCCTCGTTCAGTCATTACGACCCTCCCTCCTTCCCCCTCCTGTGGCTTGTAGTGGAGCTCACCATCCTGTTCTCATTTGACCAGAGTTAGCCTCTACCTTCTTTTGGCTTGCAAACTCAATCTGAGGTAACAGGGAGAGGGGGATTGTGGCTAAGAGTTTAGCTCGAGAGTTTGAAGCTGATGCGAGCTTGGAAAATGGCCGGCTCGGTTCCGAGGTCAGAACCGATACCCGTGCGTAATGACTGAACGAGGATCAACAATACATTACGTTATGGTAAGACATAACTTCTTTTTCTGGCCCATTATTTCAGGCAGTAAGTTTAAAACTTTCCTGTTAGGGGTTACAATAGATAGTTGGTTAAAACTCATTTATGTTAAAGTCCAGCACCTGATCAAGGATACGTGGGATTTTCATAGTTGATTAAAATCTGAGTTATGGCATAATCAGCTCTAATTTTTGACAATAGATATTGTGTATTTATATTCTTGTATCACCAAAGAAGGACTGGAAAGTTTTAGCAATTGTATCAGCAAGTATAGTGAGTACGATTGGGACAAGATAAGTTTAATAGCAGAGTTAATGTCTGTAGTGTTGGATAATAACTACATATATTTTGAAGGTGAGCTCTACAAACAAACTAAGGGAGTTATGATGGGCACTGCATGCGCACCTATATTTGCTAATTTAGTACTATTGGACTGAGAGGAGCAGTACATAATGAAGAGCATGTATTCCCAACACATTAAATGTTATATTCATTTTTTGGACAATATTTTTGTGTTGTGGGATGGTCCAAGAGACAAAGTTGATAAGTTTGTTGGATATTTAAACAATGCCAATACCTTCTTGAGATTTACATATAGTTATAGCATGGAAGGCATGGCTTATTTGGATACTTACATCTCACATGCCCATAATGGATTTAAATCCTAGATCTACAGAAAGAACACTTTCAGTAATTCATATCTTGAGTATTCCAGTTGCCATCCCTGGGCTCAGAAAAAAAGTATTTTAAAAGGGCAATGCATTCACAATATGATCATATGATGAGGGAAATAAAATTTATAAGATCTGTGTTTGTAAATAGAGGGTATACTCCAGGGTTGATTAAGGATGTCACAGTATATGTGATAAGTGAATGGAACAAGAAATTTAAACCCTTATTAGGTGCAGAGATGGAGCATAGCAACCACCCTTACAGTAGCCCTCAGACAAACAATACTGAGAATTATTGATAGAGCCCTAATATTAGAATATAATGGAGTTGTGGATAAAGTAAAAGAGATAGTACATAAGAATTGGAATATTCTAAGAGGGGACAGTGATATTTATGATTTACTGGGGGGCAGACCTAAATTGGTGTATAAAACTGGAGTTAATTTAAAAAATAAATTTGAATCAAACACCAAGATAGATTTACGGGACAACAGCAGTGAAGGCACGAAAAAATGTGGTAGTTGTAGTCAATGCAGCGCCATTATGGATGAAAAATCATTAGTTTTGGATAATATTAATAAAACTAGGGTACATTTTAAGAAAGGCAATTGTAACACTAAATATGTGGGATATTTAGCAAAATGTTGTCCGTATCCTGGATTCTGTGTTGGAAAAACCGACCCCTAAAATAATGGATTTATGAACATTATACCACTTAAGTAAAAAAGACAGTAACAGTGCTTTATATAGACATTTGGAGACCAGTCAAGCATGTACACATTTTAAATTTGGAATTTTAGAATGTCTTAGAATATTAATTCTCCTAGAGGGGAGAACATTAAAGCTGTACTGGAAGAAAAGGAGGTAAGGTGGCAATTGCTATTGAATGCCACCAGCTGGCTTGGTATTAATGATATTATATCTATAAATCCAGTATTGGAACTTAAGCAATAATGTATACATAGGTTTAGATACAATATTTACACTCTAAGATCGTATCTTATGCTCAGAGATGTTAACAGCAAATCATTTTACTCTCTTTTGTATGTATGTGTTTTCTTATTAGTGTGGTTTTACATTTTTGTATGTTTGCTTACCTTTTAATATTTTAACTTTTATAATACTTTCCATGTTGCTTTAAGGCTATTGAAAGATGTATATTCTTTTAAGGGATGATGTCATTGTTTTTGAATTAATTATTTGATTATTATGATTGGTAGGTTGTGCTTATTTAAATGGGATTAATGGTGCACTTAACTGATTCTGAGGAAGTCCACGGTTTGTGGACGAAAGCACTAAATCCATCTTATCAAAAAATCTTTTTAATAAAATCCAGTTAATTAATTTGTATTTTTATCATTGGATTTTGGACTGGTCTTTATTGCCACTGGAACCTTGCCTACCTAGCGTTATTTGTTTTTATATTGTGCAACAATTGCCATAATGATTAAGGTCTTCGTCTCCCGTGCAGAAAGTACAAAGTTTGTTCCCCCCAACCCACTTTAAGTGTAACTTAGACAATTGGATCGGGAACAGGAAATTCATCCCTGGCTTGGCACCTATACCTCTAATGGACATAGGCAACTTGCAATTAATTAATCTCCCAGGCTCCTGCTTGTAAATGTTTTGTCTCCCAAGCACTTGCTTACCAATACTTATTATGGGTACCAGAACTTGTCAGAGATTTGGGATGCATGGCTAGGCTTAAAAAGACCCTTGTGGTCGTTAGCCCAGTAAACACCAATGAACCTATAATCCTGCCCTCTGACCAATGCATGTATTAGTTTGCATGTTCTCTCTGGGCCTCTGTGGGGTTTCTTCCACCTCCCAAAAACATACTCGATGTTTCCACCTGAAACTCACGCAAGAATGGAATTGTAGGCAGCAGCATAGACTCTTCAGTGTTCCTGTGATAGCAGAGTTGTAGAGACCAACTGTTTTGGGCTTCAGACCTGGTGCGTAGTATCCTCAAGGGTGGACAGCATGCATCACAGACTGTGTGCAGTGTCAAGGCTATGCTAGCCACTCTACAGAGTAAAAACTGGATCTAGGTGATTTTGTCATGTTGACTAATGTCGCCAAAAATGGGCATAGGTATTTGCCAGTGATAAGTGGGTTGCAGACCCACTCTACTCTGGACTATGCTAGGGATGCATGCTAACAGGGAGAGGGGTCTATGTGCCCCTACTGACCAGTGTATGCCCACCGTAAAGACCCAGCAGTCTTATGTCAATCAGCTTCTAGCCAGCCAGTGTCCAGTTCTCTGGGACAGCTGCGTAGAGCAAAAGCTGGACATAAAACCAGTCAACCTGCCAACCATGAACTAAAGATTGCCACACACATTTTAGGTTCACTGACAGGACACAGCTTGGAAGTAGTGACATGATGGTAAGGAGGAGGCTAGACATCTTGTGTATCCAAAAGACAAAATGAAAAGGCAGTGCAGGAAAAGCTGCTTGACTTGGGATCCAGAATCTACTACTCAGGAGGAGACAGAATAAAAATAGTGTTATAATTGTGTGTGAAAGTCTTCATAACACAGTGGGGGATGTCATCAAAATTAGTACCAATAAGATTTCATTGTAAGGATAGAGCAGTATTCACAATCTCAACCTATGTCCCACAGCACGGTTGTGATAGTGAGGAAAATAATGGCTTCAGACAGCAGTTGCAGATCCTACTTGATAAAGCACGACAACAGAAATTGATGTTGCTAATGGCTGAACTGGATACACACATTGGGACAATCAGAACAGGATGTGAGGACTGCCTGGGTCCACATGGGTGGGAAAAGAGGAATAAAGGAGAAGTCATTGTAAACTTCTCTCTGGCAAATGGCTTGATGTTGGCAATACATGGTCCTACAAGAAGGACAATCACAAGATCACATGCAAGACTGCCCAAAATGCAACTCTGGTAGACATCATCTACCAGGAAAGGGCCCTGGAGTAGAATCGGTGATTGCAAAGTCCCAGTGAAACAGTCGGCCCACAGCATAAACCACTGGTTGCCATAATCAGCTGCAAGCAGTGTTCAGAAAGGCTGTAAGGTCAGCAGAGACTAGGGTGAGGACCTGGAAGTTGACTGGAGAGAAATCACAAGATTTGAAGGAATTATTCAGGGCTGTAGGACCTCAGGAAGAAGAGAAAATAAGTGGAGTTGAAGAATGGCAGAGTATTTGTGAGGACTATAGAACAGATATGCGGCCAAGCCAGGCTTTGAAAAAGGGTATATAAGGTAGGCTGGTGGTGGAATTCGGAAGTTCAGGATGTCATCAAAAGAAAGGACTGCAGGAAAAAGTGGGAGATAGAAAAGACCAATCAAGGAATATTGATTGGCTAATAAAGAGGCTAAGAACGGAGTTGAAATAGCAAAGCACAGGAGATCAGAGGCACTCTAGCAGCTTCTGGAAAGTGACTCAGTAAGTGGATTGCAACGCAAATACATAGAAATAAAGAAGATAGACACCCTTTATAAGGGTATGCCTGTGTCAGCTTACTCACTAGCCCACAGGACATCAAAGGCAGATGGAAGAAGTACTTCCAGCAGCTTCTGAATGAGGAAATCTCCACACAAGCTGTACTGCCCCAGACATGGTTTACAATAAAAGAAGAGGAGGAGTCCACCCTAGAAGAAGTAAGAACAGCACTAAGGGAAATGAAGTCAGGGAAAGTAGCAGGCTTAGATGAGGTCACAGCAGCTATGGTAAAGATGATGGGTGAAATAAGGGAGAAACAGTTCCTGAGGGCACTCATAGCAGTATGGAGGCAAAGGCATATCCCAGATGACTTGCACAAAGATACTAGTTATAGTGTACAAAAACAAAAGACGACATCCACAACTGTGAGCAGTACAAAGGTATCACACTCCTGTCACACTGCATGAAAGTGCTGGAAAGGGTGATTGATAAATTAATACAAAGAGTAGTAAAAAGTAAGATGGGAGATGAGCAGTTTGGCTTCAGATCAGGATGCAGCACAACTTTACCCAGTGTTTGTAGTGAAACAGATAGCTTAGAAAAAGATAGAGGTGAAGAAAGAGTCCAACTGGGCATTCCTAGACTTGGAGAAAGTATATGACGTCACAAGAAAGCTGATTTAGGCAGTCCTGTGGTGCTTTGAAGTCCCAGAAACATTGATAGAATTAGTGCAGACTATGTACAAAGACCCACTCACTCAAGTACCAAACAGTGCTTGGTCTCACAGACAGATTTCCAGTGGGAGTGGGTGTTCATCAGGGTTCAGCACTGAGCCCACTGCTGTTCATACTGGCAGTGGCGATGGACTACATTAGCAAACAGGTGGGTAGGGTAGCAGATCAACAGAATCATTGCATGCAAATGTGGCATTAGAGGCAGATTCTGAGCAGGAACTTCAGCAAAGGCTAGGGGATTATTATGCAAAACTGAAAGCATGTGGGATGAAACTTAGTACAGATAAGACTGTTGTAACATCAGCAAATGAAGATGGGAACTGAGATAGAAGGGAGAATAATGGAACAAGTTAACAGTATCTGTGAGGGTTCTTGAGGAACACGGAAGTTTGAAAGAGAAGGTCAAAGCTAGAATCGGAGGGACTGCTGCCAATTGGCACACTGTCACTGGTAGTGTAAGACAGCAGAATGCCGAAGAAGCTGAAAATTAAGGTGCACACATCTGTGACATGCCCAGTACTACTATATGGTACAGAAACCTGGGCAGTAAAGGCAGAGCAGTTGAGGAAGCTAGAAGTGATGGAGATGAAGTGCCTGAGATGGGTGGGTGATAGGATGCACACTGTGCAAGAGACGAAGAAATGAGGACATTGGAGCAGAAGCCAAAGTAGCTCCAATTTCAAAGGTCAACGAGAACAGATTGCAGTGATTTAGGTTAATGTGTGGTAAGGCGGAAAACAATGTAGTGAAGATGATTTGGGACAGACAGGAAGAATGCATGAGGAAATGAAGGCATCCAGCAAAGATATGGATGGATTGTGTGAGAGTAGACTTGCAATATTCAGATGTGAATGCCAAAGGTACGAAAGTGGCACTGGATCAAGAGAGATGGCAACAGTTGACATGACAATCAGATTCCATGCAGAAAAATGAAAGAAGGGGTTGGTAGTTGATGATGAAGATGATGGTAGTGTTAAGTTGAATTTGTAAATGGTGAACAGAGGACAGTGTGATGATGGATGTGCCTTTTCTCCTCTACTGTTTGCATTTCTAATGGATAGGATACTAAAATGTAGCCAAGGACAGAAAGGTATCCAGTTTGGGGAAGTCAGGGTTGCATCTTTTCTATTTGAAGTTTATGTTGTCTTTTTAGTCTTGTGCCTGTGAGTTTTAGCATGAAATGGAGTGATTCACTGGAATAAAAATCAGTACATCAAATAAGAATTCATAGCTCTGTCTTTCAAGAGAGTAGATTGTACTTTCCACACTTGAAAAGTGGTAGAGTTCAGGTATCTTGGGTTCTTGTTCATGAACCAGGGTAGAAAGAATTGGAAACTGACCAGATGATTATTGCAGCTGTGGCAGTGTTACAGCCATTGTATTGGACTTTAATTGGAAGGTAAAATGGAGTTAAATGATGAACGTTTCACTCTCATTCTATGTCCTTTCTCTCCAGTGACCATGAGCTTTTGTTAGTGACTGGCTATGCAAGGGGATGCTGTTTTTTATTGTTTGGGGGTGCACCAAATAACATGTTGCTGTTTTGGAGGTGTTTGGAAATATCCTTTTTTTTTTTAATTAAAAATTAAAAATATACTATAAGTACCCTATTGTATATCAACACAGTGAGAAATAGCTAGCAGCCTACAATGGATTTAATTTCCACCTTTACTTTCTAGGCTTCTTCCCATTCCCCTAAATGCCTGAGGTCTACCCTTGTACTTACCTGATTTGGCCACTAGGTGGCATTGTCCAGCCTCTATCTACATTTCAGTACACGTTAACAATACTGCAACTGTTCCTCTTAACCTTGCTCTGCCCTGTTTTAGCCCTTTAAAATCTGCTATATTCTATTAATCTACCACTGCTCTGTTTCATCTTCTAGCCCCGGTGAACACTCTGCTTCCTTATAACTTAAATACATAGTGCCTATCCTGTACCTCCTTACCTCAGATCTGTTCTCTGCTTCACTGATAAACTTTCTGCTGACTTTCTTCCTCCTCCTCCTTGGCTCTACCCACTCCATTCACCCTGCGGGCTCACTCTGCTCCCCTACCCTACCCCACCCCCAATTCCCAGCCAGTACTCCTACTTTTATTTTACCCTTTCCCCATCCACTCAACTCTATTACCCAATAACAGCTTTTCCCTCCTTACCCCTCCTCCTTACACCCACACCTCTTAAATACATCACTCTCTCTATCACCTCATCAACTCAATTCCCCCTTTCTTATTATACTAAGTAAATTCTTCTGTCTTTCTCCTCTCACTTCACAGCTGTTCCCGCCTTACAAATTTTTACCCATTAAACTACCTTTCTCTAGACATGCTCTCCTTAATGCTCCTAACCATCCGGGCCCCCTTCTTCCTCTTTGTACTCCTAATTCCTCTATAGTATGCCAGCTCATATTCTTCCAACCAACTTCCAGTCTCAACTTCATCTCATACTTCCACACAAATCCTTCTACACCCTCACTCAAACACTCACTTCTATTCTATCTCCTCTTCCCTACTTCAGCCCCACGCTCTGCACCTATTCCGGCCTAAATTCATTTCCACTAAAGCTAAGATACTTACCCGTAAACCAATGCTAGATCATCCTAAACTCTTAAAATATAAACCCAAACACACAAAAATGATTTCCTTCAGTAATGTATTTTTAGCTGGAGACATTCATCCCAACCTGGACCTAATCCAGCCACAAACAACATCTACCCTCCACCTCCCTGTAACCTTTCTTCCCCCTACAATACTCTTAAATTCTTCACAGTCAATGCCCAGAGTCTCAATAATAAAGTACACCCATTCCAGCCATGGCTAAGCCACAAGCAACCTTACATCATAGCCATCTCCGAAACCTGGCTCAAACTCCACATCTCTGACTCTGAAATCCTACCCACTGGATTTCACACTCTTAGATGTGAATGCTTAAATAGAAAAGGTGGTGGCATTGCCTTAATCTATTTAATCTTCTCACCTTAATTCCCCTTCCAATTCCAATTCCTCAATTCAGTAATACAGAACTAACAGTCGGTCTCCTAAAAATGAATAATCACAAAAACATCTGTATCATTGCCCTATACATCTCACCCGGTAACAACATCTCTGCCCTCGAAGATATACTCCTATGGGCCTCAATAGAAATCAACTATGAAACCTACATACTATGCAATGTAAACATCAACTGGAATAAAATCAACAGCCCCTTACCCTCCCTATCCATTAACCTGTATAACTTTACTCAAGTAATCCACTCCATCACCTGACCCAACAAAACAAATTCCCCAGGATCCATTCTCGACTGGATCTTAGTCACCCATCCAAATAAAATTACTATCTCTGGCGCAATCACTGATACCATTAGTGACCACCTCCCAGCTTTCATTCACCATGCAACCACCTCTACCCCACATCAGCATCAATACATTCTCACTCACAACCTTAGCAAATTCAACCCCAAAACTTTCTCCACCATTCTCAAACAAATGAATTAGAACATTCTAAAATCCATTCCACTTGACAAAGCCATAGACCACATTCATTTTATCTTCCTAGACACTCTAAACTCCCTAGATCCACTAAGGAACAAAAGGATAAAAACTATTACTGCTCCTTGGCTATCCAAAGAAACAAAGCAAATTATAAATCAAAGGGACAAATCCTGGAAGCTTTACCAAACGAATAAATTGCCCGAAACCCTTCGCCAATAAACACAGCTCCATACCCTTGCAAAACAGCAATTCACCAATGACAAAAAAATCCTACTATACTAAGCTCCAGTCCAGCCATACTAAAAACCTCAAGCAATTCTGGAACTCCGTAAACTCACTTCTCAACCCAGGCTCCATAAATAACCCCTGCCCTGATCCAAGTAAATCTGACCTCGAATTAGCCTCACAATTTAACTAATTTTTTTATAGAATCGATATCTGACCTCACCAAGATGTTTCCCAACAATAACTCATCTCTCCTTCATTCTTCTCCTTCTAAGTTCCCTAATAACTTGCCCCCTATATTTGAGCTCAAACCTGTCTCTACTAATTTCATAAAAAGACTTCTATACAGACTTAAACCCTGCTCCAATGCACCTGATAACATTCCCTCCCCCTTCCTAAAGTCTGCTGCTGATGGTATAGCACTCGCAATTAGTACCCTTATCAGTAGATCCATAAAGAATCCTATGTCCCTAAACTCTGGCGTTCTGCCTTTATTCTTCCTCTCCATAAGGGAAGCAAAAACACTAACATCTCAAACTTCCGCCCCATTGCTCTTCTCTCACCAATCTCCAAAACCTAGAAAAATGCATCCACCTCTAACTTATGCCTTTTCTGACCCAAAACCAGCTTCTTACCCCAATCCAATATGGCTTCCGCCCAGGGCATAGCACTATAACCGCACTACTCTCCTTCATAGAAAGTGTCAATCAAGCCCGAGATTCTGGACACTTAATATCTACAGTTCTCCTAGATCTCTCTAAGGCATTCAATACTGTTTCCCACAAGCACCTTCTCTGTTATTTCTCAAACCTAAATCTCTCCCAAAATACTCTATCCTGGTTCTCAAGTTACCTGTCAGATAGAGCTCAGGCTGTGAAATGAAAAAAAGCCACCTCTCCTTTCTTACCCATCCCAACCGGCGTACCACAGGGGTCCATCCTCGGGCCTATGCTATTTAATATCTTTATCAATAATTTTCACTCTGCAATTCCTGGCGCCAAAGTCATTCAGTATGCAGACAACTCAACTTTAGTCCGCTCTTCCTCTAATCTCCTGAATTGCTAACTAAAACCCAAACTGCCTTCTCAACTACTGAGACCTGGATGTGCAAAATCACCTCTCTCTCAATGCAAACAAATTTAAAGTACTACTATTCCCAGCCTCAAAAACTTTCTCACATGACAAAAGTTCCTTTGAAGTCCTTAGCCAAACCAACTCTCCTATCGAAGTGGTTCCCTTCGCCAAACTTCTCGGTGTTACTATAGAGGATCACCTCAAGTTTGATATCCACATTCAGCAAAATATAAAGAAAACCCAGCAAAAGTTAGGAATGCTATACAGGAACAATTGCTTCCTCTCCACCTCTACTAGGCATACTCTGGCCACTACTTGCCTTCTTCCTTCCCTGCTGTATGGAGCCCCTCTTCTAACTAACTTGACCTCTTCCATCACCTCTAAGCTTGAAAACTGTTATAACAAAATCACCAAATTTGCACCAACAGCCAAAACTTCCACCCATCACTGTCTTACCCTCCAGTCTCTGAATTGGCTAGAGCTCACAAATTACCTAGACTACCTCCAACTTACTACAGCACATAGACTCATATTTCACCCAACAAAATGCCCTGCTCAAACAGACATCCTTCCCCCTACACCCCAATAGAACCCTCAGATCTGAACACCAAAACTTAATTACTATCCACAAGCCTAAATGACCTGCTGGCCAACTTCTCCTTTCTATCTCCCTAGGCAAGAAATGAATTCACTCCCTTCTGCACTAAGGACAATGCCAAACACAGATAATTTCAAAACCCAACTATTCACATACCTGTCCTCCAAATGGAAATGTATCTGCTTTCACCCTTCCTAATTCTCTTTAAGTAAATGCCCCCGGGAGGATTTCCTCCTGTGTTCTTAAGCTCTCTATAACTTATTATATCCTCCCATAGCTATTTCCCAAATTATTTCAACTATGTAAATATTGTAAATAGTTTCTTATTTTAAATGAATGAATGTATGTCTAAATGAATCTGTACAGTATAATCCATATGACCTTTCACAATGAGCTAAATTGCTCATGCTTTGTATTGAATTCATACATTTGTAACTTGTTCTTTTAACTGTAACTTGTATCTTTACTGTATTCTGTGTTATGGAGCTTTTCTCCCCAGGCCTCCACTGAAAACAGACTTCCCCAGTATTCAAACTGGAAATAAATAAATAATAAAATTGAATTATATTTTATGACATCTTTTTAGAGCTCATTTTAGATGGGACTTATGGAAATCCTTATCTGTAATTATATCATCAGCATAACATATTACGTAACACGTAACATTTATTGATGAGTTAATGGTTACTTTAATGTTATTTACAAAACAGAGAGAGAGAGAACAGAACAAGGCTCAGAACATATAAACATTTGATGACTATTAAGGCTTTCTTCCAAAACATGAAGTGAGAAGATGGAGCATGGTGGACATTATCTTTTTTAGCCTTCAATTATTAATGCTTTTATTAAAGCCATGAATAATAATCATTTAACAAGCAAGCACAGCAACAGACTGCAGTGCTCTGTTGTCCTAGATATGGACACATGAATCGGCCAGTAGAACTCTCCATGTGAACTAGTAGAGTATGCATCTAACCCCAGTGTAACTGTCCTGTCATTCAAAACTGTGAATACACATCAGAAACATCAGAACATTTTCAGACAGTTTGTAAATTTAATGTGCTTCTGTTTTACTTTAGACTGGAAAAGAATAAGAACACAGCAGTTAAGTAGTTTTATTTTCCCCACAGAGCTCTGCTATTGATCTAAATGCAGTGGTGAATGATCAAGCTGAAGAAATGTGCATTCAGTGGACTCCAGAACAGATTCCTGATATCAACTTGGTGAAAGGCTCCAATGGACAACTAGGTATATGTATATTTTCTGTATTGTTTTCTGATAGTGAGGGCTTTTTTAAAAAAAGATGTGACCACAGGTGTTGTATTCCATACTTAGCAGCAAAGTGATATTAAATAGTTTAATCTGTTTTAAAATCAGTAGTCTTTTAATGTGTCTTATTAGTTTTAAAACAAACTTGTTAAGTTAATTCCGTCATGAGACTGAATGTACAGCTGTCCCTCCCATCACCTGTCATAGGTTCATAGGCAAGTACTCGGCTAGCTGCCCTTGTAGGGTATTTTAAGTCTTGACAATTTCCCTTTCAAATGTGAGAATCAAACTCTGTACATTGTATCTGTGAGTAATCACCTTAACCATTATACCAGCCCAACCATTTTGAGGTCAGAATCAAACCTTGTACCTTCTGTCTATAACGTGAATACTTTAACCATTATGCCAAACCCATCCCACTTTCCTGTTTCAGACATCCCACTTTTGTGGCTGAAGCCACATTTTATTATGGTTTTACTTTTTCCCTACCCACATCTTAGTTCTTTAATATTTTCTCCTCTTCACATCTCAGTCCTTCCTTTTTTTCTTTTTCCATTTTATTGCCTCCTTTCCCTGTCTTCTCACTGTTAATTCTATCACCTTTGAACTGGAAGAACAGAACGCTGCTTGTTCCTCTTCCATACAAGTATATTATTCCCACACCCCCTTTCCTATTTTTAGCTGTCTTGGATATGACCCAACTAATTGGAAGTATTAATCAGATCCTTGCTATATTTTGCACTTTTTTACGCAGTTCCTGTTTCAAATACCCAAAGCCAATATTCCCCACAAACAGCATTTCCAAAACTCAGCCTTCTGCAGCATTATCTTCTTCCTCAGTCTTTTCTGTGGTTTGTACACTTTCTGCAACAATCTGTATTTTGTTTGGATCCACCATGTTGCTTTTCAGCAAGCCACAGATCTGTGAGTTTGTTTGATTAAAATGTCAAAGGATGACATTTTAAAAATAACCTCAAGTTTTTTTTTTTGTTTTCCTTGGAGTTAGTTATGTTACTTGCATAGGTTTATAGGATCATCAGTAAGTACTAGGCTAACTGCTCTTGTGGGCCATTATAAGCCTAGCCAATTTCCCTTTCAAAGCTGAGAATCAAGCCATGTACTTTGTGTCTGTGAGGTGAGAAAGCTGAGAATCAAACCATGCACTTTGTGTCTGTCAGGAGAGAAATATGAGAATCAAGCCATGTACATTGTGTCTGTCAGATGAGAAAGATGAGAATCAAACCATGTACTTTGTGTCTGTGAGGTGAACACCTTAACCATTATGCCAGCCCTCAGCCCTAGAAGGGGGTTGATGATCATGATGATGATGTAAGCACTAGGCTAGCTGCCCTTGTGGGCCATTTTGAGCCTTTCCAGTTTCATTCAAAGGTGGGAATCAAGCCCTATACCTTGTGTCTATAGGTAAACAACTTAAGCATTATGCCAGCACATGTGCAAATGGCTTTGTTCATGCATTGACTGGTATATGCTCCCACAGAAAGAAAAGTTGTTGAGTTGAGACCATTCAGCTTGAAGAGACTAGTAGGTTTGTGGGTCACTCAGTTGATGAATCATACCATAACCCAATAAAAACCGTCATTTGCCTATTTTGAGACCTTGAGTATGCCACTTTACCAGACAGTTCTTAAGAACAAATTGGAATTAGAACTAGGCTCTTCAGTGGACCGCTGGACTGCAAGCCTTGTAACTACCGATGTATAAAGTATTGGGCCACATGGAGGGAGAAAAGGAGGCTACCAACAGCAAATCAAACCTAGTGTGAAATGTAATGAAAGTAGCTTTCAGCAAGTTATTTTCACAAGTTTGGTACTTGCTTAAAGTTCCTTTGCTAATGCGACACTCAATGTTAGCAACACATTTGTTCGGCCAGACTTAAGCTTTCAAAAGATGCAGAGAAATTCCTTTCTGACTGCTCCTTTGTGATATTTATATACATCTGAAAAATTATGCATATTTAAATATCACAAAAGATGTGCAGTTTGCGTTACAGATATCTTTATCTTCAGCATCATCAAATGGGCAGGGACAGTACATTCTTATTTCCCCTGTGGCATTTCACACAATCTCCCTTAGTAGCATTTAGCTCAATAAATTATGAACATATGACTGTAAATATAAAAATACGAGTAAGAAAAGAAATTAGTGGTTGTCTCCACTGCATTAGCTCCTACATTGACTATCTTGGTGCCATTTCCTGTTTACATTTTAGCCTTTCATATGATGCCTCCTATTAATTTGGAAATCCTGTAGCTGAGAAAGCCATCCTTAGAAAATGTCATGGTGCCATAAATATGTGCGAGTGCATAGGTGTGAGTGATTAATCCTCTTTGCTGTGGTGCCATACAAATAAATACGATGGAAGTACATTGAATAATCATGTGGTTAGGAAGGAGACCAACACAGAAGATTTATTATAGCATGCCGGTTTGAAAGTATTGCTAATATCTTCAGTGTTAAGCAACTTGAACTGAAAACAGTCGAAGGCCACAGGAAAGCTTACCATGAGGAGACATATCACCAGTTGAAAACATACTCACTAGCTGTACAACCTTAATTCTGTAATGTTACTGAGGTGTCATCAGCAGAAAAGTAATAGCAGTTCCTTTCATGCACTGTGCAACATGATGTGTTTGTGAGATTAAACGTATTTGTTTTGCAGGTGATAATACCAATAACTCTGAAGGTGATATTTTACTTAAAACAAATTTTATAAGTAAAATTATTCAAAATAATGGCAGATGGTATCATATTATTTGAAAACTCAAGCCACTAGACAAACTCATTGTCTTATTTAACCTGTATGCACCATGTACCAACCAAGTAACATTCATCTTAAATATATTAGTCCAAATTTAAAAATTATTATCTTATTTTAGGAGGGAACTGGAATGTGATAATTGATCCCCAGAAAGGTAGACTAGGAAAATTTAATCTAAATGCCATAAATGTAGCCTAAGCCGTCTTAGGTTTAAACATTTTTCAGATCCTATTAGATATGCAGATCCTCAGTTAAATCAATTTATTTTTTTATTCACATTGTCATAAATCCTCGTCCAGGATCATTTTTTTCTCATCTCTAATGCTGTTTTGGCAACAGAACTGAACTTAAGAGTTGATCCATGTTTCTCATCTGAACACACTAAAATTTAGTTGCATATTGACTTTATTAATACCCAAATACAGACCACATGTGAAATTGTTTTTTAAATGTTGTTATTAAAGCTCAAAGAAATTAAAACAGATAATTAATAACATGTTAAGTGAATTCCAGAAAAACATAATATCCAATAATACTAAACCTGACATTCAGTGGGCAGCATTTAAAGCTTATCTAAGATGATACCTTATAAGTTAGGCTTCATATTATAACAATAAGAGAAAGCAAGATGAAAACTAGCTTGAGTAAATTAAAATTGCTACAGTTCCATTCTTCAACCTCCCCGTAGCCTGGAAACAACAAACAACATAACAAGCATCTTCAACATAATTTACTTCTGCTACACTTAAACCAAGTAACACTGTATGAGAATAAAGTGCATGCAACATATTCTGAATGGGTACAAATTCCATCCACATTCTTAGCCACATTATTGCATATTCACAACACCCCAGGTAAAAATTAATGAGATTAAATAAAATAACCATGAATACATTGTATCAGGATATTTGTTTACAACCTAATTATGACATGGGTAAGGAGTAGCACAATTTCCTTATGCTTTTGTGATTGGGGGAAGGGGTACTCCGACAAATAGGTGCTTCTGTTTGAGCCAGTTAACTTAGACCTTTACAGATGATGAAAAGTGTTTTATCCTTCTACCCAATATGCAGTGCTCTCGGTTTCATTATGTTAAATAGAGAGAGAAGAGGGGAGGGGTGTGTCACACTGACACTTTTTGCAAATTTGAGAAGTTTGACTGAAACCATTTCTCACACATTTTTTTTCTGCAAGGAAATTGCTTTTCCCAAATCTTTTTTTCAAGGAAAGGTCCTGCATCCATTTTAGTAACAGGATAATATACCACAATATCAGCAACAAGCAGGACTTTATTATTTTGTATGCTATTGTTTTTGTGTATTATTCTATAGTTACCACGTGCTCAGAAGTTTTAAGTGACAGTGTTTCTGTTATTTTTCATAGAACAATAGTAAAAACTACAGTTTAGATTGAGTGTAATGTTCAGCTGCATCCACATTTCCATTCATTGTTTCACTTCAGAGAACTGCTACACTGACAGGCTATCTCAGTTTCTGATACCAGAGAGAGTAAAACAGGCATGTGAAGGAATGAACATATAACCCCCCCCAAAAAAAAAAAAAATTGCATAGTTAATCCACCTGTGAAGCAGAATTTTTACAGATTTGTAAGGAAAACATGATATACGTATTAAAATTTCATTTAAAGCTGGTATTGATTTATAAATTAAATTAAACATGAGCATTCCATTTTTGATTCATAGGCTTAAAGCTAACTGGAGGAGCTGGAAGCAGGTGGCAAGATATTTATGTTCTGGAGATTGTAGAAGGTTCACCTGCTGGTCGAGAAGGTAGCCTGCGACCAGGTGACAAGATCATTTACATCTGTGGTGTGTGTAGTATGGGAATGACTCTAACTGAAGCCGTGAAAGCTTGTGAATCCGCTGGTCCAGAAGTACAGATTAAAGCAATAAGGTAATGCTACTAGAATTGAAACAATCACTGCACATTTTCAGTTAAAATAAAGAGTGCATGAATCCCAGAAACATGTAAAATTTGAGAGTTTGTTCTGCAGGTGGCAATTAGCTTTGCTGATGTTAGAGAGCTGGAAGAAGACCACTTTGAGAAAACATGACAACAGAACATTTATACCAGCATATAATTTTAAATCCATCTAAAACATGCAGTAGTATCTTGCTAACCATCTGACTTTACATATATAGCTATAGATTTAAGTACTTTTCAAAAAGCTGCTGACTGACAACTTTCCAGATGGCAGTGTCCCAGTTAATTTAAATAACTATGATAAGTTTATATCTTAAAATAATGACAGACTGAAAAAAATATGTATTACTAGAGTCGGTCATAAAAATACTGTGCAGCTAAGCTTCCTGCAAATGAAAACAGAGATTTTTTATGTTCTTGATTTCTGTTTGCGTTAACATTAGCATTATATTGATATAATTTCAATATTTATTTATATGCTACTTTAATTCCTATTAGCATTTGTCCCCGAGGAATGTGCAACTTCCATTTTTAATAAAGCCTGATTTACTGTATTTCAATTTGCAGTGTTAACATCCCTAATCTATCCTGAGTGGTATGAATGTGCTGGAATAAATACCAAATTTTTGTTCACCTTTTTATTCTGAATATCAGTGTACAGTATATGTACTGAAATGTTACCCACACATGAAAAATTCATGTTTTTTAGCTTTTGTTGAGCTTGAACTTAACATTACCACCTTTACTGATTATTCATTGATTTATACATTTACAAGATCCTTTTGTATCTTATTATGGTAAGAAACTTCCATTCACTATAAATCACAGTTTCTGTCATGGATGAACTATCTAGTTCCCTGAAAGAATCATTTAACATAGTATGAAGGCAAGCATAACCTGAATGAACGGCATACTCTAATCATAGCTAATGACTTTAGGTGTAAAATCAGTGCTGTCCAGGTTTCTCAAAATGATGGGCCTCCTCCAGATATTTTATAATGTCAGACACATCACCAGTATTCCCCCTCCACAATAGCTGGTAGTCTTATAATAGTATACATTTTTGTACTAGCCAGCATATTCACACACTGCTCATTGTCTTTGCATTTCTGATGCTCAATCCCAGAAGCACGTTCTTGTTTTAGGGGTTTGGCTATGAATGCTGTACTGTATGCATTTCAGAACTGACACTGCCTTAGTCACCATAGTTATATTCACTTCCTGGGTAAGTAAGAGTAAAGTTATATATTCCATGAGAGAAGTACAGTGTATGACAAGTATTTCTGCAGTTCCTAGAGCATTTCAGGGAATCTGTAGCTTGACTTCCAGATTCACCTTTCAGACTTCCCTTATCATAGAAATACCGTATGATGTATATAAACATATACATCATATGATGTATATAAACATATAGAAATAAAAAAAGTACAACGTCAGATATGAATCAGAAAAGTGTGCTGCTATGTAAAAACATTTGATGCGATCTTCAGCTAAGTCAATTTATAAGCACAAATGGGATTTGTAGAGAGACGCTACTGTAATAATTATGCTGCTTTATAAATACGTGTAACATGTAGTAAATGATGTTGAAAATATCTCTGTGAATTTCAGAATATATGAAATAATTTAAGTATTAGATCCATTCAACTAAGAATGTGACTTTTCTGGAAAGACAGATTTTAAGTGTTTGCTAATAAAAATTTTAATTGGCATGTAGAATGAACAGGATAAGAAATGGTATAATGTTGGATTGGTAAGTGTTTGATAACTCATCCACAGTCTTCCAATTAGAAAATCTGTCATAGAGTAATACCATATAACTTACAACTGTTTCTCTGGCAATATGTTTATGTAAATATGTGTTAATTGCATATACTGTTATTCCCTTTATTTATTACTCAGTGCTTTACTGCACTTTCCAAACATACTAATATCCAGTGCTGCCACACTATTAAAAACAATGTTATTTGATCTTCTATTTTCTTATTACTTATTTTGTCATTGCATACTCTTGACAAACTTGTACTAATATGCAGCATAGTTCTATTAACCTGCTTTGCTGATTATATGAATCTATATATTTTATTTAACAACTCTTACTTGCTATAGGTGTAAAAGGACTGCTCGTATTGAAGGAAAGCCATATTTAGTCATAGTCTGTATAGTCTGTCTGCAGAAATACACCATGGGTAACCTAAAAGCCATTATGAAGGTATATGGTTGATGAAGAATTGTGCTGCCACCCACACAGATGCAGATAAAGTGTCTTGTCCTGTTAAAGTGTTGGAAAGTTTCATACCCCACTAATTTTGCACATTGCTGGAGAGAACTTCCAAAATTTAACTACGGAAAAAGTTTAGGTATTAACTGATTATTAGACTGCATGATGTGTAGCTTTAGTGAGAAGAATAGAAGAGTGTATGCACGGAGTATGCTTTGGTCATTTGTTTGAGATGAGCATCTGCATTACTTAGTTTGTGTGCTGTAGCAAACAGGTTATATTTAAGCTTATTTGAGAATTATGTCCATTGGAGTATGTTAAGGACAGCATAGAGATTTCTTTCAGATTGGCTGCATTAATTTTATCTAATAGAGCTGGTGAGGTGGTAGCAAGAATGTGGTGTGCATAGACAAATGTTAGTAACAAAACTGCAGAGGCTATCATTTTTCTTGCATTGTTTGTTAGGAACTGCTTCACTCTGTGTAACAGACCTAGAAACACACTTTTTTTCCTCTAATGATGTTCCATCTATGGGTGCCTTAGTTTAAGCATTGGTCAAGGTATATTTTCAGGTACTTGGTACAACTTTTTCAGGAGGGGGGATGTTTTTTAAATGTTATGGTTAGAAATGTGCATCTTTGATCAAAATGCAATGAAGAGTAATTGCATTGCTTTTGATTTTTTACTCTCATATTTAACATTAGGTTGGAGTTAGTCATGTCAGAAGACAAATTCAATTTGGAGCTTGCTTTGATCTCTGAGAATGGTTGTGGTTGAATAAAAGAGTATGAACATGTCATCATAATAGTAGAGAATGGCACTGTGTCATGACGTATTCATGGTGTCATGCACATGATGGTATAAGAGATGAGAAAAGCCTTCTTATGACAGACTGAATATAAAAAAAGTGTAAGTCAAGGTAAGGCTGATTGTATGAATAAATTGCCCTATGAGCTCAAAAGAGTAGCTGGTAAAAATCATTTCAAGATAACATTAGATGCCCACTTTGGGGATCTTTGTTAGAAAATCTATGGTATACATAATGGATCATTGATGTGATCCTTGCTTATAATTCTTGCCTTTAACCCAGCAGCACTTGTCTTTGTTGTAACTAGCAGTGGATGTAGTGGGTATGAACTGAAAAGTGGCTTGAGACTCTTGAGATTCTTCTGGGAAGGTAGCTGAGATGCTGATGATTTGAACCCAAGGGATATTGTAACACAAGTGGTCAGTGGGTTAGAATTTTGTGCATTTGTCATGTTGCACCAGCTGATGCATCTCCCTAAAAGCTGATAATTTGTTAAAGTGATATTCTTAGATATTCTAACAAGGTTAGCCTTATACTTAATGTATGTGTGCAATATTTATGGTTAAACTATCTTATTTGTTCCTAACTTGTAGTAAATCTCTGTAAGTTGTAACCTAACTTTAAAGCTTTTCTTCCAGGGCTTCTGTTGAAAAGGGGTTTGCTAGTCATCCTGGCTGGACTTTCCTGATAAACAAATGCTAAATAAATAAATAAATTTGTGTTGGAAGTAGCAGTGCAGTTCCGAAGTGTCATCTTGCCAATGCAATTTCATGATATAAATCAGTCTAAGAGAGTTACTTAAATATTCACAGGCCATGGATGGTATGCATGTCAGTGGAGTCTTCCATACATTGTACCAGCTCAATGCCTGATTTTTATAGAGAATAGCCTCGTGTTGTTGGAGCTGGCTGCATACCATAGGTTCAGATTATGTTTATCGCTTATGAAGACCATGGAAATTCATAGCAACATCATGAAAGCAGTCTCTTAGATATTCCTAGTAAGCCAGCTATTCCCACATACCCCAGGTAGGAATTTGCAGTCCACCCATTCTTAAATCTGATTTTATAGTTGCTAAGGAATGACTCTGCTTGATATGCAGAGAGAGTCTGTTCTAAATGCAGGGTGTGCATGGGTATGTACCAGTGGCATTGGTAGGCAGTGTTAAGGTCGTGGAAGAGATTTAGGTTTCTATAATGGATGTTAGTTGTGACCCTCTGTCTGTGGAGGTGAAGAAGATCAAATGTATAGGGCCTTTCCTAGTTTAGAACTTACGTAGATCCCTGTGCAAATCTGTATGATATTGAGTATAAGGAGAGAGTTTTTTAGTCATGCATTATAACTCATGTTGCAGAGGCCTATAATTTTCTTTTCAGTGAATATCTGAGGTGTTTTCATTTGGTCTAAATGTTTGTTTATTTGCATTTGTTTGGACAACAAGATCTGGGGAGAAAAGCTCCAGAAAAAATACAAAAAAATGCAAAATAAAAAGTCTATGTTTAATTAAAAGTAGGAGAGATAACTGGATAGTTATTGCCTAAAAGCCAATAAGTGATGGGTCCTGGATTGGAGGCTGCCAGTAAATTTTGTTACTTTATTATAGCATTGCTTAAGCTTAGTTTTTTAGTATATTGCAGATTTATACATATAGGAGAAGCATATAAGAGGGTAAAAAGTAGGTAAGCTGAATGTAATGTTTTCTGCCACCGTGTTTAAGAAAATATTTGATTCTCCACAATTGGCCAAGAGCTGGATGTTTTGTTTTTTTAATAAATTGAATGTGGAGGTTAAATCCGGTGGCGGCTGGTGACTTCAAATCAAAGGGGGGGCTGCAGGAGACAGCTGAATAGGTGGGGACAATGGGAAGGGGTGTGGCCAGCTAGAAAGAGGTGGAGCTATGTTCAAAACCACAAAAACTGGGACTTTAATTAAATATGCTGCCCTGGGTGTCAAACCATCATTATGAAGAGTCCAAACAAGACAAAATGAAATGGAGAAGAAAAAAAAATATTTCAATACATTAGCTACATGACAGCTTACTTAATATCTAGATGGAAACAAAAAGGTTGTGAGGCATGAAAAAATAAATAACTTTTTAAACACATTACTAGAATGACAGTCAAAATCAAGTATAAAAAACAAGCAGCACTCAACTCAAACCACTTCTCCTTGCACTGCAGTTTTAATAATAATGTATATTTGGCTTTATAAAAGTATCAAGTAACACACTGAAAGTAGCAATCTCTGTCATACCCTCACTTGTAAAAATGTTTCTTATCCAAAAAAGACCTGCTGCCTGACAACAACTATCTACTTGTTTCATGTGGAAAACATGATCAAAGTAAAAAAATGAACAGCAAACAAGAAACAAGCTCAAGATAAATTGCTTAAAGGATTACTGCACAGGTTATGGACCACACATGATAGACTGGCATTCTGTTTACTGTGCGGGTAAAGCATGCAAAGATGATTGCAAGTCTCCAACAAATGTAATGAGCTTCTGAAAATACTGTAATCCTGTCCTTTATTACAAATACAGTCATGATATGCATTTCAATACCTAAGGCTTATATGCTATCTAGTTATGTAAATATTCTCTGCATGGCAACAACAAAAAGGCTTTCAGTGTTGGTAATTCTTTAACAGTATACTTATTAAAGCTTACTTGCATCTTACAATCTCAGACAAGCTTACCTTACCTGCCACTGCAACGTGAATTTTCTGAATAATAAGAAGTAGAAATCAACAGTATAAAAATATGACAGAAAACCAGAACATTCTGCAAAATCAAGGACAGATGAAAAGCCACTGTAGTACATGTGTCTACCTTGGATAGGGGGGGATACTCTGCACACTTTCACTGCATAACTGCTCCTTGCCTTGCTTGAACACATCAGAGTAACTACATGGGGGAGTGGGGTGCAACAAGTATGTCACAATTTGAAATGTCTCTGGCTGACAGTGATGGCTCTGACACATTTATCATACCTCAACATCAAAGCAAGAAATCTGGACAAAGCCATACATAGAAGTGGGACAAAAGCCCAAAAATAAGGGCAATTTTAAATATTGCTCTTATAACTTAGAAGTAGTAGGTTTTGCATTAGTATGAATTTTCTGGATGGTATGAAATCTGAAACTCAAACACCTGTCATTATTTTCTAACTTCAATCTTTAATCTTTAATGATTTGCCACTAATTTGCCAGAAAACCACAATTTTATGAAAAACAGCCCAAATATGTGATGCAAAAATCTGGATATTCTGCAAAAATCTGTACACACACACACACACACACACACACACACACACACACACACACACACACACACACACACACACACACACACACACACACACACTCTTCTGCTGCATCCTTCTTTTTAGAGAGAAGAATGATAAACTGCATATGGAGGCAAAGAGCCTGTACGTGTGTGTCTGTGTGTGTGTTCTACCTTTTACTTATGTCAGTAATTATCTTCTGGAGTCCTTTAAAGTTCAGATCACCTTTGTAAACATGAAAATGCTGAAACTGTCACAGCGTGAGCCGTTTTCTGTGATTTGATTGCAACACAACACAAGGTGCCGTATTATCTTATAATTTAGAAAAGGGCTATATAAGTTAAGGAACCCAACAGCTGTAACAGAATGAAAAGGCTTTTAGTTAAGCACCAGTACTTCTTTATAGTAACCATCGTCATGTCATATAAGTAAACACACGCACAGGTTTATTATCATAATTTCCCTTCTTCTCTGTTATAATTTATTCCAAGGAAGTGGAAGACATGGGGGTTGTACTATGCTATCAAATCATTACAGAAAACAGCCATATTAAAGGAAAAAAGTACAATGGTACAGAGAATGTTCTCCCCTAAAACAGCCATCAATTTAATGTAAAAAATAAATAAATGAAATGAAAAGCACCAGTAAGTGTCTACTTTTTCTTTATGCAGAATGTCAGATGAAATTCTACATGTAGAGCAAAAGCATTTACTGATGCTGTGCACGTGATTTTGTAGTTGTACTTAATATTTGTTATTAAACTGATATTTTTTTAAGAGTACACCATCTGTACATTTTTATTATATCCCACACGTCTAATAATCCCATCATACTGAAATGTTTGAAAACCTTCAGAATGATCATGATGGTACAGTGAGCATAAGATAGAAGTGCTGCAAGTCTGAAATAGGATTTGCTATGAGTTCTTGAATCATCTGAGCTTTCCTACAACAATTTCACCTAAGCAGACAGACCAAATACTGCATGTCCAGTTATGAGAATAGAATTCAAAATAATCATTATAAAAAACAATTTTATATGAAGCACCCCCTGCCAGTCCACATTGATCTGTGAAGATAAAGCAGTCAGTAGTAGACAACAGAATAGTACCAGAAACAGTCTACCAGTAAGTGATTCTGTACATAGAGTGCAAAAAAAATCAAGATTGTGTAACAGGCTTGCATGGTGTAAAAGTAGCATTTAGCCAACTGCCCACAGCCCACTACAAATTAGCTCTGAGTAAGTAACAAGTATTTGTCAGTGCATCTGTCTATATAGATTAGATTACAGCAAAAAGCAGAATTCATACTATGTTCCCCCATTTGTCTGTTTTCTTGAGTAAGTTCACCCATTTAGCTTTTTTTAAACATTCCTATATGCTGGCCTTCATCATGGTTTTCTGTTCTACTGCTTGTCTTGTTCTCTTGCACATTATAAAATTGTTATATTATGCCATTTCACTTGCTATTAGTATACATAGTACATACCACCAAGAAAAGAGTAAAAAATGTAAACATCTGAAGTAGGAACTTCATTTGTCAGCAACCTTTGGGTATCAGATCCGATCTCGGATCTGAGCTGGCAACTTATTTCACAGCTAATAGATCCGAGCTCCCAGCTCCTCCCCTTACCCATAACCCCCTGCTAACCCTGACTGACCCCTGATCTAGTTTGCCGCACTTAGACTCAGCAGCTAGGTTACGAGCTCCTGCTCAGATAAGTGGTTTTGATTTACTTATTACATATAAATCCCCTTAAAGTGTATGTGGTTAGGTTCCTTAGTGTTAAAAATCCTATATTTAATTATTTTTTGTGGTAATTTGTGTTCTCCTCCCCTCCCCTCGCTGGTTCTTAGTGTGTGAGTGTGCTCTTGTAAGTTGGGGCCTTACGTGTGAGTGTGTTTTTTTTTTTGTAGTCAAAAAAAAAAAAAAAAAAAAAGTCTGAGGCCCCAAAGTTGATTTTCTCCAAGTGCACCGAGTGTGGCCATAAGCTCTCACCGGCAGATGGCCACACTCGGTGTGTCCGGTGCCTTGGGGTTGAACAACTATCTTCTGGTTGCGCGATTTGCGCTGCGTTCAACCCCAGGGCACTGAAGGACCCGAGGTCGAAGCTGATCCTGGCATTCGAGGTGGTGGAGAGGGCAGGCCCCCGCTCCCTGCTACGGCTCCATCCTGCACTCCCTCTTGTTTGGGTCACCATCACTCGGCCTCAGGGACAGCCTGCTTTGACGTCTCAGGTCATTCCACTGGAACAGGACGTTGCTGGTGAGTCCTCCTCGGACAGCCCCACCGAGGATGTTCCTCACAAGCGGAAGTGTAAGAGGAGGCACGTGGACTCCCCCGAGTCCTTAACAGAAGATACGGATTTGGTTGACGGGGAAGGCTCCCCAAGATCACCCCCCCAAGGATGTCTCCTTCGGAGACATCATGGAAATGCTTAGGATCAGTGGGGGGTGGTCTGCCCCCAAGGCTTCCTCTGATGAATCCATGTTCCTGGAGGCGTTCGAAGCAGGCCCGTCTACCTCTTGGGTGTCCCCTCCGGCCGACCCCCTGGTGGACCTGATTATCACCAGGGCGTGGAAGGAGCCGGACACTGTGGAGTCAGTTCCCAAACACCCCGATAAGATTTTGAGCCCCCCTTCAGAGAAGTCCCACTGGAGCAAGGGTCCCCGCGTAGATGCCATGTTGGTGGCGGCAGCCACCAAAAGGGAATTAGCTCAGGAGAGCCCCTCTGTGCATCCACCAAGCAAAGAGTCCCACTCGATGGATCGCCTAGGGAAGCGGGTCTTTAGTTAAGCGACCTTCTCAGTAAGGTCCCTGAACTACATGGCACATGTCATTAGAATGCAGTGAGGCCTTATCAAAGAGTACGCTGCTTCCCCCCCGGAGTCCATGTCGGCGGAAGACAAGCAGTTGTATTCCACTCGCATGGCCACTCTAAGATCAGTATCGAATACCTCTATGCGGCTTTTATCCCATGCCACAGAGGGAGCCGCTAGAGCCAGCAGAGCAGGCCTAGTCATGAGACGTCAGGCCTGGCTCTGACACTCTGACTTTGCGGAACCCTTCAAGGCATCATTTGCGAATGCCCCTTTTGATGGTTCTGCCTTATTTGGCAAGACCATTCGCGAGACTTTAGTTCAGAGTGAAAAGGACGGGAAGATGCTGTCTGCCATCGGAGTCCGCTTCTCTGCTCCCCAGAGGTCCTCCTCCAAGAACCAAAAGGGACAGAAGAAAATGTGGTTCCGGAAATCGCAGCATTCCCAACCTGCTCAGGACAACCAGTCCTTCCGTGGCAGAGGAGGACAGGGAGGACGCCGCCCTAGAGGCAGAGGGGCCCGAAAAATTTTGGGTCCAGAGAATCCTTCTCTGATCGGCCCAGGCAGCAACCCTGAGGGGTGGCCCGACTGCTCCACTCTGGAGGCAGTCGGGGGGCGTTTCTCGAGGCACCTGGCAGATTGGGAGTCCATCACAATGGATCGCTGGGTGCTTCGCATCATATCCAGAGGTTACCACATTCCTTTGTATCACGTCCCCAAAATCAGAAACCTCCCCGATGTACCACCCAATCAGAGGGAGGTAGCAGCTGCAGAGATTCGGCAGCTCCTAGAAAAAAGAGCCATCCAACCCGTCCCCCCAGGCCAGTTCGGGTTAGGGTTTTACTCCAGGTTCTTTTTGGTGCCAAAAAAGACGGGGGACTTAAGGCCAATTCTCGACCTTTCTTCTTTGAACTTGTTAGTAACCAAACAAAAATTCCGGATGGTCACCCTTCAATCCATCCTCCCCCTTCTGCGGGAGAATGACTGGATGTGCTCAATAGACCTCAAGGATGCGTACTACCACGTTCGGATGGACAGACGATTCAGGAGGTTTCTCCGCTTCCGGCTGGGAGCCAGTCACTACCAGTTGAGGGTCCTTCCCTTTGGTCTCACCACAGCCCCCAGAGTGTTTACCAAAGTATTAGCAGTGATAGCGGCCCACCTGAGACTCCAGGGAATACAGGTTTTTCCATACCTGGACGACTGGTTTCTGACCGCCCCAACAAGGCATCTATTCTGCTCAGCCAGGGACTACTTCTTTCGACTTGCCCCCTGGCTGGGCATCACTATCAACATGGACAAGTCCTCTCTTGCGCCGACCCAGGTGATAGAGTTCATAGGGGCCAAAGTAGATACGAGGTACCTTCTAGCATTCCTGACTGCGGAACGACTGCAAAGCCTGAGGCTTCATGTGCGGGCCATCCTCCAATTAGAAGCTCCACTGGCGGAGTTGGTCCTGAGGGCTCTAGGCTCCATGGCGGCAATCACTTTTCTGCCTTTGGCTCATCTCAACATGAGGGTCCTGCAGTGGACCCTTCAAGTCCAGTGGTCCTTTCTACACTACCCCCTAAGCCATCCTATTCCCCTCAACAGGGCTTGCAGGAGGGCTCTCTTGTGGTGGCTCCACTCCCCGGACCTCCATATGGGACGTCCCTTCTCCACGCCTCTCCCCCTTGCCACGGTGACCACGGACGCCACTCGCCTCGGGTGGGGGGGGGCATTGCTCAGGCAGGATGGTCCAAGGCACGTGGAACGACACAGAGACCTCTTTGCATATCAATGTTCTGGAGATGAGGGTAGTGCTCTTGGCATTGCAGGCACTTCACAGGAACTATTGCGATACATACGGACAACATGTCAGTTGTCTGGTACATCAACAAACAGGGGGGAACCAGGTCCTATCCTCTCTGTCGAGAGGCCATGAGAGTGTGGAAATGGGTGATCTCCACCAACCGCTTTCTTATTGCAACGCACATTCCGGGACGGTCCAACATACTAGACTGTGTTGGAGTTCCTTACAGGTCTTTTTCATTAGGGGGCTAGCTGCTCAACGGTCAAGGTTCAACTAGCAGCTATTTCTCATTACCATGTGGGACATGAATCAGGGCCTTTGATCATGGCAAAATTGTGCAAAACCTTTCTCAAGGGTACTTTCTTGCTCAGACCCCCTATCAAAGACATTGTACCCCCTTGGGATTTATCACTAGTCTTACAGGCCTTGACAGCTCCCCTTTTGAACCTGCCGCTTCAGTTGATCTTAAGTACTTATCCTGGAAAACGGCGTTCCTGGTCGCTATTACTTCAGTGAAAAGAGTTTCCGAGCTTTAGGCCCTTTGTGCAAAACCCCGTACTTGGCCTTCCACCAGGATAGAGTATACCTCAGGACCAATCCCTCATTTCTTCCTAAGGTGGCCTCAGAGGCGAATATCAATCAATCTATTAACCTGCCTGTCTTCTTTCCTAAGTATCAAAACAAAGGAGAATACAAATTGCATTCGTTAGATGTGCACAGACAACTGCGCTTCTACATTCATAGGACGGCTGGTCATAGACAATCTGACCAGTTGTTCATCTCCTTTGCCAAATTTAACTTAGGCAAATCTGTTTCTAAAGTCACTCTGTCACGATGGATATCACAGTGCATTCTCTTGGCCTACAAAAGTTCTGGAAGGCCCGCACCTCAGGCAGTACGTGCGCATTCTACTCGTTCTATATCTACCTCTGTTGCCTTTAGGTCTAGAGTATCATTGGATGATATTTGCTCTGCAGCCACTTGGTCCTCATCCCATACTTTTATCAACCATTATAAGCTGGATGTTATCTCCAGAGGGAGAGCATCCTTTGGCTCCGCAGTGCTCCGGAACATCCTTCCATGAAGGCCGCCCAAGATCTAGGTAGCTGGGGACTCTGTCCCAAAGGTTGCTGACAAATGAAGTTCCCTACTTCAGATTAAGAAGTTATGTACTCACCATAACGTTCCATCTGAGTAGGTATCTTCATTTGTCTGCAACCATCCCCCCTCCTTCCCCCTGACCTTCGGATTTTAGTTCTGGATGTCCCTTCCTTAGTTCCTTCGGGACGTATCTAGCCTGTTAGCTGCTTATATATGGGCAAACTTGATCTGAGGTCAGTCAGGGTTAGCAGGGGGTTATGGGTAAGGGGAGGAGCTAGGAGCTTGGATCTATTAGCTTTGAAATAAGTTGCCGGCTCGGATCAGAGATCAGATCCGATACCCAAAGGTTGCAGACAAATGAAGATACCTACTCAGATGGAACGTTTTGGTGAGTACATAACTTCTTATTTGTAAAGTCACTTCAGTCTCTTTCACAGTCAGCTGTCCGTCCAATCGAATGAAGGAATGATCAAATATTTCCGTAATGCAATTCAGTTGCAAACAAACAAGTTAACTCACTAGCTGTCTGCTACTGTTTGTGTCTCACTCTTTTCCCAGCACATTAAACCCGGGAAGAGAGCGAGAACCAGTCAGTAGCCATTCAGCCCATCCACGTCACATACGTGCCTGCAGACGTAGCAGTCCGAGCCCCTTCCATTTCTATGCAGTTAAACAACCGCATAGACTTCTGGGCATCACATCGATGCCTTCGCTTCTTAATTCAGACTGCTTTTACAGCAGTCTGGATTTATAGAAACTATATTATTTTTTTTAAAACCCTGGAACTTGGCGAGCATGCACAGTTCGAGTCCCGGGACTTCAGCGAGTCAGTCGGACTCGCAGCTAAATAATCAGCAGCCAGCTTAGAAATAATAATTATTATATAAAATGTATATTTTATTTACAAAATTTACTTTATTTTTCTTTCTTGTTGCAAAGGCTGCAGTCCTGCAGTCCGATGGGACGAGCCGCCCCTGGTTAAATCTCAGCTTATCTAATATGGTGCCTACTAGTTCAATTTTGGTGTTATTAGATGCTGTGATAGTTGAAGGTGATCTGTTGTCTGAACATGATTTTGGTGTGAATAGTAGTTTTGTATTTTAGGACTACATAAGTAGTTGGTGGTTTTCAGCCAAGTTTCTATCGAAGAGAGATTGTTTTCTGAATTAGCATTTGAAGCCCTGAAAGAGGAAGGGCTGAAGAGATGAGCATTGACTCATCAGTATATCAAATAAGAGAGGCATATTTACCTGCTGTGTGCAGATCACTTATGAATATGTTAAACGATAGTGTGCCTGGTATAGATCCTTGGGGCACTCTGACAGAAACAGGAAGGAAGAGTATTCATTCTGCCATTTTGCTGATCAGAATCATTTGGAAAAATAGATGTAAAGCCAGGAGATAAAGGATTTAGAGGGATCCTAATTATAGAATTTAAGACTTTCTCATGGGAGATAGTGTAGAAGGCTTTGACTAGGTCAAAAAAATTGCTGGTCTGCCTTCATTTCTGTTGTTGTTTACTGTATTTAGGGATCTGATTATCAAGTACTATGCTCGAAATGAAATCATGCTAAATTGGCTAGAGAATGTTATAGTCTGAGATATTTCAGTAACTTTACAAAATTTTGAAGGAGGAGGAAGATTATTAAAGCTCTAGAAACTGGACAAATTAACAAGAGTTTCTGCCTTTATGCAAGAGTATAATGTAAGGCCTTTTTCCATAGGATAAATCTAGTTAAAAGGATGGATGCTAAATAGACTGCACCAAGTCTAATACATTTCTGCTGGGAGGTTGTCAACTGCTAGGGTAGTGAGTTTGAGTTTAAGAAGATTTTTTTCTGATTGCAGAGACTATATAAAGAGATAAGCTTAGTGATGAAGTTATCAGCAAATGGTGGTAAAACAATGTGTTAAGTGTTTGTGTCCTTAAGAAGTGAAGCTAAAGCCTGTATAAAATGTGAGTTAAATTTACATGTAGTAGTTTTAGCAGTTTTAATTAGAAATGAGTTTTGTTGGAATGCTTTGTTATGTTTGGGAGGTAATTTATATTGGCCCAGAAAAAATGGGGATTGTTTTGGTGATTTTTATAAGTTAAGGTAGTAGTTTTTCTTGTCACAGATTATTTGGTGGGGTTTTACAGATGTCCAAATTGTTGAATGTTTTGGTGGATTTTATGCTTATGCCATATTGTCCATGTTTAGTAACTGTCCTCATCAGCTGTTTTAGAGAAAGTATTAGCTATGGGGCATGGTTAACCTTAACTCTTTTCCTTCTAATAGGACCTTCATTGTTCAGAATGATGCAAGAATGCTGTTAAATTCTAGAGTAGCTGCATCTAGAGGAAGATTTTTTTAAATAGGGTTGTAAAGGGAAGATAAAAGCATCCTTGTTGAAACTGTAAAGATTGTGAGCTAAGCTGAAGTGGTGTTTTTTTTTTGAATATATAGTTTGAGTCTGGTGGCAAAATTGAGGTTAATCAGATTGTCAGGAAGAGTGCTGCTGTGAAGTGGGGTCAGAGATGAGTATCTAGACCAGGAAGGATTCCTTGTTGGTGTGCTTACTAAATCTATTTGTGGTCTTGACCATTTGTGGGAAAGCATATAAATGTATAGTACTTGAAGGAGATTGGGGTATCACAGGTGACAGGATGACGGTCAATGTATTGGTCATCTAAAATAAGAGTTTCGTGAGGGATATGTGTAGCTACACTAGATAAAATTTCTTCTTCTCTCTGGACATTATTGCCTGAGGGAATATAAAGTGCAATGATTTATAGGCTTTTTTGAGTATTATGTTTTAAGAAGGAAATAAATATTTCTGTATTGTTGAATTGAGCAATTTTGTAGTGCTAGACAGAGTGCTCTAGGTTTTTAGGG
This sequence comes from Protopterus annectens, assembly GCF_019279795.1. Taxonomy (NCBI): domain Eukaryota; kingdom Metazoa; phylum Chordata; order Ceratodontiformes; family Protopteridae; genus Protopterus; species Protopterus annectens. The sequence goes on along the minus strand of NC_056748.1, from coordinate 956,339,684 downwards.
CATACGATTGTGATATCTACAGTTTTTGAAGGTATTCAGCCAGTACTGTGGATATTATAATCAGAGGGAGAATTGCTTCCTCTTTGATTTCAGGCTTTATCCAGATTACAGTAAGTACTAAGGCTGTACAGGGGAATAGCATATCTTTCAACTGCCCAGATTTTTGCCTCTTATTTTTGGTGTGGTCAGAAAATCTGTGGTTTTCTGGCAAATAACTGAGGATTGAAGTCACTAAATAATCACATCTGAATTTCAAATTTCATATTCTTCAGAAAATGCATGCTAGGACAAATCCTGTTATTCTAACAGTGTTCTAAGTTTATAAGAGCAAAGTCTTTTCCTCCCATTATTTTAGACTTTTCCAGATTTCTTGTTCTAAGAAGTTGAGTGGTATAGGGAATAGTGGGATATCTAGGAGTACATATCTCTGAACTTGTTACATATCCCTCTAAGGGTGATGTTGAAGAACCGTGGACATGTCTTATGTGTAGAAATGCTTTTTTCCGGAAGAAGGGTGGCTTGAGGTAGCTGATTTGTCACTAGTAGCTGCTAGATGGGAAGGTCCTGGATTACGGAGAATATCACTATTGTAGTTTTAGAGATGGAAAGTATTAGGTTGGTGGAATTAACAGCTTTTTAAACATACCTTATAATGAAATTGGGAGAACATAATTTGTACTGCAAACACCTTGGTTTAAAGTAGTTGATATATATGACATTATAGACTAGGTTAGATTATTAGAAAGGGCTGTATGTAGTATTTATAAGAGGGTGTTTGGAGAGGAAACCTGTTTGAATTCAGAGACAGCCCTGCTATAGTTTTTTTTTTGTAGGAGAACATGTAGGACCATGGTGGGCTGCTCCACAGCAGTGCTAAGTGCTAATGAGCAACCCAAGGGAGAAGCATTTGCTAATTTGTCATGTACAGTCCTTCCATACCTCTTGTAGCGAAGATTATCCAAAATGTAATGTTCATCCATCATGACAGAGTTAAGTGGTGGGGAGTTTAGTGGTAAGGTTAAGCTTAGGAGGTGTGTGTGTGTGTGTGTGTGTGTGTGTGTGTGTGTGTGTGTGTGTGTGTGTGTGTGTGTGTGTGTGTGTTTATCTGGGATGTAGCAGAAGTGGAGTTAGGGTGGGGGTCAAGAAGGTGTGTGAGTGCATTTTTGTGTGTGTGTATATATATTTATATATATATATATATATATATATATATATATATATATATATATATATATATATATATATAAATATGAATTTAATGTGTGTATGTATGTATGTGGGTGGAAGGGTTGGGTTGACTGTCATACTTCAACACACCCCAAGACATACAAGTGCTTGAGTGACACTTAAATTGTACAGGTTTAGGAGGTGGGAAGAAACATTACCCACTAAGGATACTAAATAATGCATGCTTAAAAGGTGCACAAAAAGGTACAGGGAGCTGTTAGACACCAGGGATATGTAGTGTGCCTTAAAGAGACACTGCACCAGCTTCAACCCTGTTCTCTCCCACTTGCCACAGAGGATATTAGTCCTCTACAGCACAATTAGTCACCAGGGATGTATTTTCAGAATATATAAATAAAAGGGGGGGGGGGCAAAGGGATTTGAACCATTCAACGTTAACACAAGAAACCCTTGAATTGGCAGACTGAGAAGTTAGTGTGGAAGGTGTTTTTCTAATGTATCTGGAGATCTGCGGTATTATGCAATGGATGCAACATTTTGTGAAATACTTGAAAGAGGGCAGGAAATATTAAGCATACTTCTCAACTTTGTAAGCTGCTTTTGTCTTAGCATGCATCTACTGAAGGATATAAAATGTGAAGTTTGAATGTTTGCCATTAAGGACTGACTGTAATCATTTGAGGTTGCATATACAGATAGATTTAGTGTAGCACTTGTAGTGCTAAGAGAAAAGGCAGACAGCAGTGAGTCACATACTACCACAGGCATGGGGGATAGCCCCTAGGCAGTAAGCATTATCACTGTAATTAAGGAGGGAAACCTATACGATGACAACTGTTGCATATAATGCTGCATGTGGATCTTGGACCACAGACAATGAGCAATCATATGTAGTAGGAAACAGGAGGCAGACAGTAGAAAAATAAACAATCACATATAAGTATTCTTCTAATTGATCCAGCTTTGTGAAGAGCGGACTGTGTAGGAGTGACACTTGTTTTGTGTGTTCTGAAGGAAGGTGTTGGCTGACTCCAGTCACAAGAGTTCCATTTTGATGAAGGAGTGAGATTTTAGCACTTGTAACGACCTGGAGAACTGCAAACTTGTTAAGGAATAAGTATATATATGTTTTAATTGGACTTGTTTATGTGCAGAAGCTTATTCTCTTAATGGATCCACTGCAGTGACCTAGCAGATTGAAGTAAGACAAAAAAATTGCTAGGTGATGATCATGATGCCTATTTCTGACCTTCCTCTTCCAGTATACTAGGACACTTGAGCTGGCAAAAATGAATAGCCCTGTAGGAGATGGGCCATAATGGTTTCAAAGGGGATTGGACCCAGACAATTAAATGTAAGGGGAAAGCAGGGACATTATACAATGTTTTCTGCAGATTGAAAGGATCAAGCAAACAGCAAGTACTAAATGATAGTTTGATGCAGAGGGAAGGGACCTCAGACACAGCATTACTGAACAGTACCAGGTGTGTGTGGCACAGAACACAGGTGCAATCAAAAGATGTTCTGAAAAAAACATCATAGTAAAATCCACTGGTCTTTATTGATACAGTCTGAAATAAAATTTGTAAAATAAGTACTAGTCCAGTTTCAAAGTGACTAGAGTAGTCACATGATTGTCTAGCCTCAGTTCAGAACCAAAAATATTTAAAGAGACAATGCTGTAGCTAGAAAACTAGAGGGCACTGTGACATAATACTGTGTTATACTAGAACCAATGTAATGAATAATAAATACTGAGCAATACCTTGGAATATACTCTTTATGCATACCACAGAATAAAAAGTTGTTATGCATTTTGATCGGGGGGGGGGGGGTGCAGGTGCAAGACTCATAAGGCTGTTGTTGTGTTATCAGGGAATATTATCAATAAATTCATGACAGACAGTAGTGGGTACTGGATCTCATTAACACAGACAAAGCTGCATAATGCCATGAAGAGAGTCATCATAAATGCTACCCTGTAGCTTTAAAGCAATCCTGGATTTAATGAGGTTTAAAATAAACAAACAGATTTTACCACAACACACTAGTGGGTTCAAAATCATATTAAACCCTTAGTTAAGGGGGTTGCCATATAGGTTCATAGATACCGTGTTGAGCTCTTGATGTGATCTGTTTTGCTCTTAATTAATTAAGAAGTTAAATTATTTGATCTGGTTGTACGTTAAGAGTTTAGCAAATGTCTTTGCAAAAAAAAAAAAGCTTGAATGTCATTTCAGAAAAGGAACTGCTTAACATTGCAAAGTCAACCCAGACTTATATAAGGGACTGTACCTTACACACCTCTTATTTAATATAATTGAGTTCAGGTTGTTGCATGTCAGGGGAGAGGCCAACCCCCACACACACACAGACACACAGTAGTTTATTTTAATGAAAGTGCTGTATATTACTGCACAGTTCTCTTATTACATGTTTAGGAAATGGTGCTTCCACTTTGGAGGTCTTAATGACTGACCCTTGGACATGTTTCCACTCTGTTTCATCAGCTGGTGAAAGCACAAAAATAAATGACAGAAAAACGTAAAGCAATACAAAGAAATTAAGCAAACTAATGTTTAAAAAGTTCAGACAATCAGAATGCAGGACTGGAGTCTGCATGTCCTCCCCGTGGGTAGAGTGACGTTAAAGACATGCAGGTAGGTGCGTGCGTGAATGGGTGTGGCTTCCTTGAAGGTTGGGTGTCGGGCTGGCACCTCGGCACCATAAAAATCCACTGGCAATCCTTAGCGGACCGGAGTTCCGCTGTGGCGACCCATAACCAGGAAAAGCCAAAAGACATTACTAGAATGCAGGAGGTGTGTGTGTGTGTGTGTGTGTGTGTGTGTGTGTGTGTGTGTGTGTGTGTGTGTGTGTGTGTGTGTGTGTGTGTGTATGTGTATGTGTATGTGTATCCCCTTTGAAACATTGACTTACCAGAATGTCGACATTTGCAACAGTGAGACCACAATGTTAAAACCTCATAAAGCTGAACTCCCGGAACATCGCAAGTTAACTCCAGGAAAATGACGACTGGGCCACCATGGTCACCTTTGCCCTGTTCTCCACTGTAGTGTAATCTCGGAGTTGGTATATTTAGTTAATGGGGGTGTGGGAGGTGAAGCACCCCACGTTGGTGGGTTCTGATTGCTTCCGTTCGTATTAAAGTGATTGGTGGTCCATTGGTTATTTTCCCGGAGTTAACTTGTGACGTTCCAGGAGTTTGGCTTTATGAAGTGCCAACGTTGTGGTCTCACTGTTGTGAATGTCGACATTCCGGTAAGTTGATGTTTTCAAGCAGATCGCTGTGTGTATGTATGTTTGTATGTATATATACACACACACACACATATATATATATATATATATATATATATATATATATATATATATATATATAAAAGCACTATCGTTCTATAGATCTATCTACATATCTATGTCTATGTGTATGTATGAACAGGTATAGATAATCTACATATCTACATATAAATTATATATATTCTTTGTATAGTTCTGTAGTGTGGAGCTTGCCCTAATGTTCAGTCATTTGTCATGTAATTACTAGTAAACATGTCCTGCACTTACAAGCAGTAACCTGAGATCTACAAAGAATCCATAGAAACCTTGCTGATATTCTTTATACTCACAAAACATCTGTTCATTTAAAAATGTTTTCAGGAGCTAAGGTTGTGATACAGACATAACCCTTGATAATTGTGTATTATTTCATCAAAGGCAGCTTTATTTAAAGTACAAATTATAATAAAATGATGGAAAGTATATCTGATTGCAGGTACATTTGACTGAAAAGCCATTTCTTAGAATATTTTCTACACAACCCCCCTGCACCCCTGACAACCCCATGAATTACATATTGTAACTCCACTGTCATAAACCAGTGAGGAAAAGAAAAAAAACTTACAGAGTCAATCAGTGCTTATAAGTTCATAGGGAATTACTAAGCTGTCAGCCCTTGAGGGACATTTTAGGCCTAGACAGTTTCCTTTTTGTGTTTGAATTAACCTATCCCATTTGGCTATCGATTGACCTTGCCTGTCCCATGGCTAATAGTCATATATTACCCCTAGGGACAATAGTTACGTGACACTCAATGTCATAGCTGTAAGATCGTCAGGAGCTGCCTCTGTCCATTAGTAGTACAGGAGACAGTCCTGAGGTAAATTTTCTCTTTCCCATCCATAGATCTAAGATGTGCTTGAATATGGACAGGGATGAGCTTTGTTTAATGTGAATGGGGAGTCTGTTCCAGAGCAGCAGTATCCTCTGTGAAATATACTTGTCCCTCCAAACCACTTTGTCGATGCAGCAGAAGTGGTTTAGTTCTCTAGACTGTGTATTTCTGATGTCATTTGACTTTGAGTGCCAGCACACAAACACAAACCTCTGCAAATCTGAAGGTATATGACAATGGGTTTTGCCAATCCACTCAAAGTCTTCTAAATTAAGCCCCTCAACAACTTCCATATGCAGAAATGACAGCAGAAATAACATTTATAGACTTTTACACTTTTCAACGAAATGGCTACTATGTCAAATGTATCTGCAGTTAAATGTACTTTCAGTCATTTTTTGTGGCCATTTATACTTCAGTCAAATTTACCTTCAAAGTGGTATACAACCCTTTGGACATGATGCAAGTAGAGTTCAATACAGTGGCATATGTTTGCTTATGGGACATTTAATATTTTTAAATAAGGTTGTACATATTCACACACTTCTCATAGAGATGATGATGACACAGTTGATTATTTTGCTTCACGTCTTTTCAGTATCTTTTAAACATTCACTTAGAGTACTGACTTGTGGTATGTAGTATTTGTTTTGTGCTGTGCACATAATTAGACTCTCTACTTTATCATATATTTTTTTCAAAGCTGTGTATTGCTTATGTTTATAGAATGGTTTTCCTAAATCATGTTCATATGCCTAAAATGAAGCATAATTAATTTTCATAGTGAAGCTTCACCTGTCCTAAGATAAAAGCAGGACACCTATTCAGGAAACCTAGTATTTGTGAGGCTTTGATAAAATAATAATCTGTTCAGAGCTTCTGGCTAATATTTTTTAACTTCTGGTTGAGCCTTATTTATTATTCTCCTGCTATTCCTTCACATCATGCCAGATTATTTCTGGAAGTGTTGCTGTCAGCTTTCTGCATTATATTTTCTGTGCAGCATATGTGCTGCTGAGTTAGAAAAATAAATGAGGCTGTCAGACTTGTCACATGTCCTACTGGCTTGTAAATCATCCTGTTTTTTTCTGTAGTTTTGATAGTTTGCCATTGTATTTGTTAATGAATTATTCATTCTGGGGCATTCCTGGTATTTACATCATGTATACTGAGCTACTATTGCATTCATTTTCTTGTCTTCAATTTTATATAGACTGTGTGACTCCTTCCTTCATCATATATATTAATATTGTATTCAAAGATGCAGTAAATTAGTGTACATGTGGTAACTAATGTCTGTCTTTATTCACTGTTACATTGAATGGGGCCACATACAATGACTGCTAATGCCTATTTTTGGCTTACTTGGTGCTTTCAGTAAGCATCTTTGCAACCTGTCTGGCCTTGGCCTTGAGTTAATATCTTCCTACATGATAAATTATTAAATGCTTATAGAACAAAATGAAATAGGAAACTGAAACAAGAAATTAAATAGCTCCTTTCAAACTTCATGGGTCATCTCATATAATTCAGTATTACATTTAGCCTTGAAACTGGATTGCTGTAAAACAATAGAAATATCCTACAAATGTGAGCTCAAAAAATTGAATACATGAAAAATTATGAGCTGTATCTTTATTATCATGGACTTCCCAAAGTGACACATAGCATATTCTAAGCAGATGCTGTAATATGAAAAAATATTATGTCTGAAAACAAATTTCTGATTTTTGCTTTTATGTTAGTAAAAGTATAACTCAAAAATAGATGTAAAAGGATTATTAGCAAAGGGTGATTAAGGGTAACTTCTGGACTTTGTTAAACTTTGCTGTATGTTTCATCACTGGTGTCATGGGTTGTTTCCTAAACACGTATATAGAGCATGATATGTAAGCTGATTAGTGGGTGGCATAACAGTGTAGTGGTTAGCATTGATGTCTCACAGTATTTGTTTCTCTAGTCCGATACCTGGCTGATGTGCCTTTTATGCAGTGTCTACATATCCTTCTTTTCTCCATGTAGGCTTTCCCTAGTTGCTTTTTTTTTCCTCATCCCATATATATGTCTTAGGTGAATTGTTGATCCTCCAAATTCCCTGTAGATGCACTGTGCTTGTGTGTGTGTGTGTGTGTGTGTGTGTGTGTGTGTGTGTGTGTGTGTGTGTGTGTGTGTGTGTGTGTGTGTGTGTGTGTGTGTGTGTGCTTGTTTGTGCATGCATATATGCATGTGTGTTTGTGTACATGTGGGCACACACATGATGAACTTATCCTGGATTGGACAATTGTCTATCACTAAGTGCTGAGATGGACTCTTAACTCTTCCAAAGCCATCAGCTGGATAAAAAAGGTATTTGTGTGTGTGTGTGTGTGTGTGTGTGTGTGTGTGTGTGTGTGTGTGTGTGTGTGTGTGTGTGTTCATTCCTGATACCACTGATAAAAAAAAAAAAATGTATATGTACATAGCATGTGTAAGTACATTGAATCGTAAGCATATATTTTCAACTTTAAAGCCATTGTCTGTCTTCAGTCTGGTACTTGGTAGGTTTCCTGGATTGTGGTATATTCTGGTTGGAGTGATTAATGCTGTTAACTCCTCTGTTAATGTTGTTGTTGTATCTTTCGGCTTTTCCTGGTTAAGGGTCGCCACAGTGGAACTCTGGTCCGCTAATAATTGGAAGTAGATTTTTACATACTGAGTTGCCAGCCCTGACGCACAACCTTCAACGAAGGTATGCCCATTCACGCATGTCTCCACATAGAAGACGCTTTAGCTGAGAATCGAACAGGACAACGTCTTACTGTGAGGCAACAACTCTACCGCAGCACCACCACCTCCTCTGTTAATCATGTATATATATTAACTGTTTGTCCTTAGTTTAGAATACATATGCTTCTTATGAGTTCCCTCTTCTTTTTGAAAGAGGTACCATTCAAACTTAATTTTTTAGTTGTGGCCAAAACTTCTGTCTGTGAACATCCATGTGGTGATTTTGCCCCATGCACCTCTTTTACTTGTATAATTATTAATTTTCACCTACCACAACTATTTTTTAATGACCAGTCGTGCATTTCTTCCAGCTAATCCCCTTATGGATATCTAGCTCATTCTTTGAGTAATTAAGACAGTCAGAATTGCTATTCAGAATCTGTCATGAATTATACCATGCATTTACTTACTACTTACTATATTATTCTTACTGTATATAATTTTGCTGTACAGCCATTGCTGTGCATGCTTTCATTGTATAATATCAAATTCAGTGGAAATGGGGTCATTTATTAGTTCCTCAAAATGTATGAGCTGTAAACACAAGAGTTTAGCATTTTAGCACATATACATACAAGCTCTGTACAAATGTACATGAAGAGATTATGAATTAATAAAAATGTGTACACACTAAAATAATAATTTTTGCAGCCCTACTGCACCCTCCTCCATATATGGGAAAACTGGTCCCTATTCTCTGCTTATGTGTTCTCTGTTCATGGTCACATGGACTTGGAGAATGAATATTCATTACTAGATCATATAATTGTCATTTCTTCCCTGATATTTATAGACCTCGGAGAAGGCTAAATTACACACCTTAGAGCCTGTACACAAAACTGTAATAAAAATGAAGAGATGGCAGGGAAACACCCACTCAAGAAAAAACAACTTAAACAATTAAAGATCAAGCAAACAGCACTAAAATAACTCATAATGAACCATGTACATCTTAAACTGTGTATAGTTACTCATACCAAGAACCTCTGGACCGACCTCATCTTCCCTCTTTCATAGGTTCATAGATTAATACTAGGCTGACTGCCATTGTGGGCTATTTGTAGTGTAGGCAATTACCCCATGTGAAAATCAAACCCTGCACCTTGCATCTGTAAGGTATACAGTTCAACAATTATGCAAACCTCCCACCCTCCACCTTTATGTTCTTTGCTTGTTGCCCATAGTAACCCTGTTCCACCTCCTCAATCCTTGTTCATTGCCCAGGGTCATTCCCTCCCACCTGCTAAAATTCAACTAAGGTAAGTGCGAAGAAAAAAAATTAGATAAGTCAGCTGAGGGATAAATAAAAATATTTAAGCTAAAGGCAGAACATGCCTCCCACCAGATACAACAACAACAAAAAAAAAAAAAAAGAAAGAAAGACAAAAAATAGTATTAAATTTGGAAAGAACTATTATTTTAAATTAATAAATAATACTTGACTTTCAAGCCCTTTTCTGTATTGTGGTCTCTCAGAACTCCGCACTTTGCAAGGTAATCCATTTTAAAAAAATAGTAATCTCAGTCCATTTTCTGGGCAGTTTTGAAAACAGCCCAGTTTTGGGCTTGCTAAACCTGTTGTAGCCAATAGGCATAGCTTTTCAGGACATTTAAAACTTCATTCAACAAGCATGTAACTTGAATGAAGCAGTGAGTAACCCTTTCCATTAGCTCAGGCTGCCTTGGGTGACTGAGGCATCCTAAGATTAAAAATGAAATGGTACATTAGTATACACTATACAGAAGCAGCTGCAGGAGCATATGAATTTTTTTCTTCTTTTTTTTTTTTTTGGGCCAACATGTACGAGGATGAGTAACTGATTTATTAAAGTGTATGAGTGCATGCATGTGTCCATGTTTGTATGTATATATGTATGTGGGTGAGGTGTAGAAAATTTCAACTGCCCCTAAATGTGCCCATAGCTCTCAACAACATTTTTTCAGAATATCCAGATTTTTGCCTCATACCCATGGTGGTGGTGCTGCGGTAGCATTGTCGCCGCACAGTAAGACGTTGACCGGTTCGATTCTCAGCTAGAGCGTCTTCTGCGTGGAGACATGGGTGAATGGGCGTACCTTCGTTGAAGGTTGTGCATCAGGGCTGGTAACTCGGCACGTAAAAATCAACTACCAATCATTAGCGGACTGGAGTTCCGCTGTGGCGACCCCTAACCGGGAAAAGCCAAAAGACACAACATTTTTGTTCTGTCATAAAATCTGTGGTTATTAAAGTTGCTAAATAATGACAGGCATTTGACTTTCAGACTTCATATTCTTTAGGAAAATGTGTGTTTATGCAAAACATGTTATTATAGCAACTTTCTAAGTTTGTAAGAGCAATATTTGTGCCTCATAGTTAGGTCTGTTTCCTCATAAAATCTGTGGTGTTCTTGTGACTCAGTTGAGATTGATGTCACTAAATAATGACAGATACCAAGTTTCAGACTTAGCGTTGTGGACAAATCAATATAAATGTAGTAGATGCCCCTGCTTTTGGGTCTGTGTCTACATTATTTTTAGCTTTCTCTCTAATTCTTGGGATAAGAAGTTGAGATGTATGTGGGGGTGGGAGGTTGCAGACACTATTCTGACAGCAGTGAGCTGAGAAGATAACCTCCAGTGGCACAGTTATTTATGTATTTATTCTTTCATTTTATGTAACAAAACAAAACACTTGATGCATGCTGTTAGTCCTACAAGTAGCTGTAATTGTGTGTGTAAGTAGGTGGGGAAGTAAATGCCGTTGCCTCTGATTTTGCAGAATGTTTCTGTTTTTTGTGTTATATTTTGCTGTGTTCCTCCTAATTTTTTTTCTGACAAATCAGTGGGAATTGGAGTTAGCAAGTAGTGATGACAGACATTTGTGATTCACACTTAATAGCTCTCAAAAATAATGCTAATGCAACAACTGATGTTGTCTGTATCACTATTGCAGAATTTATTACTCTTGGGATATCCTGCTGAGAATAGCTGTTTTTTTGGCCATCATATCAATGCCTTTACATTCTCAGCTAGAGCATCTTCTGCGTGGAGACATGCGTGAATGGGCGTACCTTCGTTGAAGGTTGTGCGTTAGAGCTGGTAACTCGGCACGTAAAACTCAACTACCAATCTTTAGCGGACTGGAGTTCCGTTGTGGCGACCCTTAACCGGGAAAAGCTGAAAGACACAAACAAACAAATATCAATGCCTTTACACCTTCCAGGAACTGTACATCAGCTGTATAGCCTACATACGAAGCATAAGGTACATATGTGACATGTGACCATCTAAACCTCATAACTTCTTTGCCGCTAGTCTGAAAGCTGTGTTTGAATTCAGTCTGCAAGCCATTCACCGAGTGGGTTCCACTACCAAACCTTCTAAAAATAAGTGCCCCATTGGGGTCTTTTCCTTCCTTCCTTCCTTCCTTCCTTTTACCTTAGTTTACATGTCACTCAGAAAGGAAAAATGTGAATGTGGGAGATAAATTCCCTATAAAGACTGACCTGAACAATGCCTTTTTTGTTTTGGTGCTAACCACGACTTTATGTAGTGTGAAATTTGTCAGGTGTTTGTCCTTAAGACACTCCTCAGTTGCCTGTCATCTCTTTCCATTTATTTGGAGAACCAGCAGCTGAAGCTTTTGGCTCAGGGTACGGTGGCCATATCCACTCAAACTGGTGTTCAGCCACCACTGAAAAAGAAAACCAAAAATATGCAAAAACTGATCCTGTTGCTGTCCAACACCCACCAGACATGTTCAGGTTGGATGAAGAATAGTCCAGTGCCTCTGTAAGCTCCTTCTGCCAGGACCTAGTTAGAGGCCATCATGGAGCTGTCTAACTGCACACCCACTGAGGCTGCACCTGTGTGTGATGCCAATGTGGAGGGGAGCCACAGCTGATTATTTCAGACGGGCCTAGGGAGATTCCATAATACTTTTTAGGGAAGGGGTGATCGTGCCCTCATTGACTCTGGGCAGGGTTCTGACCCTCCTAGATTTGTTAAAGTTGATGTTCCTTTGAAAAAGAAGCAGAAGGCTAAGGATGTGGCTCCTGTGGCTAGGGATCCCCACAAAGAATGGCAGGATTTTACTCGGGTACATTTCAATGCTCGTATGGCTCTTAATCCCCCTCAAGGATTATCTGTTTTTTGCTTCTGTTCACTGGTCTTCCAGTCCTTCCAAACCCCCTAGAGACTCTGATTCCTCTAATGAGTTAGACTGTGGTGAGGAGTCATTGACTTACTCCTCTCAGACCCTCTCACCTCTTGCATGGGATCTGAGGAAGGGGGTTCACTTTTTCCTGACTCTCCTATGAAATAATTGTCTATTGGGGATACAGTTGTTCGTATGATGGAACACTTTAAGTGTGACTGTTCCAAGATTTCTGATGATCAGAAAAGATACTATGAACTCTTGAAGATAGATTCTGTTCAACCTTCTGCAATACCTCCAGTGCTGGATGCCACCATTCTACATTCATTGCAGCTTCTCCAGCCCCTGACTCTCAACCTCCTGCCACAAAGAAACAGGACAGGTTCTATAAAGTCTCTGAAATTCAACAATTTTTATATAAAATCCCTTCCCCGATCCTGCTTTTTTTTCTCTAGCCACTAGTAAACCATGTTGCTGTCTTTGCCTAAGCTTTTACCTTTTGATAAGGACAGCTGTGCCATGGTCAGGTATGGTAAAAAAGTATACACCTCTGTTTCCTTAGCCTTCAGGGCTATTAATTATCAGATCCATGTGACTAGGTATATCCTGGCTCTTTTTCTTATAACTAGAGGGCATTCTGGCTGATTTGTCTGATTCAGAGGGTAAGACTTCTGCCATTTCACTTTTGTGCTAAGCTTCTCATGTGTCTCATCATTCTATTAAATACAGTTATAATGCTACTGATGCCTCCTCTAGGGCAGCTACATCTGGATACGTGATGAGGAGGAATTCTTGGTTGCATCTCCAGGCTCTGCCTGATGACCTCAAGACTAAATTATAGCATTCCCCCTTGATGACCAGAATATATTTGGCACTGCTGCTGCTGAATTGTTTAAGACCATGCAGGATAAGGGTAAAGTTATGCAGGACTTGAAACAAATCTTTGTCTGTCCTGTTCCTTAATTTCAGAGTAATTGTCTTTCTAAGCCTTCCTTTGTTTGTAGGCAGCCTAAACAGCCTTCTAGGGGCAAGAAGGCATCTAGGAAAGTTTTTCCAGACAGCCCTTCTCAGGGTTATATGGGGCAAAAGCTTTCTTTCCCTGACAAATATGTTGTTGTTTGACATTTAGCCACTCCAAGTCCCTGGCCTGATTCCTCTGTCCCTCAGGTTGACTCTTTTCCTTTTTGGTAACAGATAACCGCAGGCACTTGCGTATTTTCCATTATGAAATGGTTATTCCTCCATTCTTAGGCCTTCATCAGCCTCATCCTTTTCAGCTCCCACATATCCCTTTAGTACTGAAGGATCTGGTGGTACAAGGAACCATCCAACCTGTCCCCTTGTCTCTGCAGGGATCAGGTTTTTATTCCAGGATGTTTCTGTTTCCCAGAAAGAGGGTTCACGGAGATATTCTGAACATAAAGTATTACTTTGCTAGAATTTTTCATAAACCAACTTATTCAATTACTTTTCTCCATTCTCGAGCACCCACCGAGTGACACAAAAAAATCAGTTGTAAAAGGCCAGTTTGTCAGGGCAGCGAGGATGGTCAAAAAATTGTCATTTTTTTGGAAGAATGAGATATAATGGAAAAGATGTTTTTGACATGGAGCTATCCAGCACCTTTTGTTGCTAACCTTAAAGAAGAGGTTATAAATAAAAGGAGGAATAACTTTTATAACCCAACAGTCCTAGAAAAAGCAAATGTGACAGTGGAATTTCCTTATTTCTTTATTACAAATTACATTTCTGATAGTAATACTATCAGGTGAATTTTGAACAAAAATTGGGATATTTTAATGGACGAGTGTGAACTTTGAAAACAACTTCTGGACAAACCACATATTGTGTTTAAAGAGAGAAAACTTAAAAAAATATGCTGGAAATCCAAGAGGAATGTTGATTCGACCAGCAATTTAACAACAAGATGCGGGCACTGTTCTTGCTGCAAATTGATTTAAGCAGTGCATTCTTATTTTATTACAGAAAAAAACACTGTTCTAAAAAGGAAATACAGCTGCGACAGCAGGGGCTTGATTTATGCAGCGCAATGTCAAGGTTGTGAATATTTTTACTTAGGAAAACTAAAGACTCTTACGTCATCAGAAGTAATCTTGAATTTAACAGGATGCAAACGCTTATCGTTACCGGAGAATTTTGCCTGATCATGTCTTTGCTTGTCAAAGGAGATTTTTTGATTGGATTTGTCTTTTAACATTCCATATTAAATATTTTTTGGTGTTTAGCCTTTGAGGTTGAGTTGCTGGAAAGTTGTCCTTTATCTTAAGCATTATGCCAACCCCCAGTTACCTGCTTTTGTGGGCCATTTTAAGCTTAGCCAATTTCCCTTTCAAAGGTGAGAATCACATCCTGTACCTTGTGTTTCTAAGATAAATAAATGTGTTGATTACTGTCAGTGCAACGCAAATAGCCAATAACCTTTTCTTTTTATAATTATTTTGTATTGTCATTGTTATTTAATATTTGTATATTGTCACTTTATCTTTACTTTAATATTTGCTGGGGCTTTTCCCCTCAGGTCTCCACTGAAAATGGATTTGTTTCCAAACTCATTTGGACTAACCCGGTTAACAAATGTGAAATAAATAAATAAATAAAATGCCTTCATTATTATGCCAAATCCCAACAGAGTGCCATAACTATCATCTGTAAAACAGATGATCGGAAGTAAAAAAGGCCACTTATGTGGATGGTAAAGCAGTCTCCAACCCAGTAAATATGAATGTGCCCCCTTAAAAATAAGCATTTCTCATATGATGAGGATAATTTATAGGGAAGATCACAAAATCTTCAGTGCACAGACAAGGTTTGATGAAAAGTTTCAAACAACAGTGAGGGAGATCAGACAACCAACTTAGTGATGTTTCTTTCATTTAATTGACCTACTGCCAATTTATTTTTACTGCCAGGAACAGAGAATACATAGCTTGCTCAGTGATGATTTGAAGACAGTGATGTGATTAGGCTTGAAAATCATTTTCCATAAGCTATGTACCCTGATAAATTAACCAACACTAGGTGTAGTTATATCTCTCATAGCTCAAGAATTCTGGACAGTGGCAAAAATTATAGGGGGACAAAGCCCACAAGTTAGGGACAGATTTTAAACATTGCTCTTATATACAGAGAAAATTGCTAAAATAACAGGTTTTGCTTTAACATACATTTTCTGGAGGATAAGAAGTTTGAATCTCAAATGTCTGTCATTAGTTAATGACGTCAGTCCTCAATGATTTGCCAGAAAGCCAGAAATTTTATGAGGAGCACACTGAAAATATGAGTCAAAAATCTGGAAGTACTTTGAAATTGTAGACATTGAGAGGTGTGGGTCTACTCTGTTGCTTTAATTTGTATCATTCAGGCTTTAAAGCTGTGTTGCCATGACCACCACTTAAGTGTTTATCTGCCTTGATTACTTAAGTAAATTGAAGGGGGTACTACGTACTAGTAGGCAATAGCACCGTCTGGATCACTAATATTGCTAGAATATGGGCTGGTCCCCTCATAGAACTGGCTAAAATAGTCACTGGTGAGAGAATTCCTGAGAACTGGGGAAAAAAAGTTACACTGGTGCCTTTGTACAAATCATGAGTCACAAGCACTCAGAGAATTACAGCCCAGTATATCCAACCTCATTGTCACTGAAAGTAATGTAAAATATAATGAAAAAAAAGACTGTTGAGCTTCATGGAAAACTTGCAGGTCCACTTCGCCTGTCAGCATGGATTAATTGCTGTAAGGTACTCTCAGTTTACTCTAACGCTGTACTAAAACTGTTATAGCAGAGGAGAATCAGGAATATCGATTAGCCGTTCTCTGCCTAGGTCTAGAAATAGTGGTTAGTGCTGTACCTCACTGGAACCTTTTAACTGATTATTTGGGACGCGAGGATGGGGGTGAGAAATTATTATGTCGAAGGAGAACTGGTTGTAAGGCAGGCTTCTGAGAGTAATGGAGAGGGGCTAGAATCCAAAAAAGGGTGGTAAGCTGAGGTAATATGGAATGCTTGGTGCTGGTACCTCTGGTTTTCATTTTGTTTGTCTTTGAAGTCACAGCGGGTATAAGGAAAATCATAAGCCATTGTTTATGTGACACAGTGACGGATGTAATGTTGGATGGGAAACTAAGCTAAACAGAGCTCTGTAGAAAATACTTGAGGGCACTAATAGATGGGAGCTGAACTTCAGTGCAGAAAAATGCAAAGTATTATTTTGGGGATACTATCCTGGAGATGGAGTATAGGATTGGAAGGGTCCTATTTAAAGCAAATAGCAAGATGAACATCTTGAAGTAGATGTAATGATGACAGTGATGCAGCAGCTTGAGAGCAAAAAGTCAGCAACTAATGCAGATGTGATTCGGGGCTGCATCCAGAGGAGAATCAGTTCAAGGGGCATTGAACTGGCCATAAGGCCCAAGCATACCTTCTTGCTAACCTCTTCTACAGCTCACAAATCTTAACCCACCTACAACAAAGTTGATAGATTTACAGCTAATCTGCCTTCAAAATCACACCACTGTCATGCTGTCCGAACACTCAGCTAGCTAGAGTTTCCTAACCAACTGTTATTTACTCAACTTCTCATCATCCATTCTATCCTAAACAAAGCCCTCCTCCTGCCCTAACATCTCCTCACTTCTCTCCCTCTATACCCCCCCCCCCCCCGCGATCCCTCAGAACTCACACCAATGTCTCTTACAGATTCACAAACCTAAAAAATCTATTGGCCAGAATCTGTTCAGCTACTTTCCCACTCTTTCATGGAAACAAGTTTCCCATGACCCTCGAAATATTACCTATGGCCATTAATTCAAGAAAACTCTCAAAAATTACCTAAACGGCACCTGGACCTGTCAGTGCAGTCATCCCACTTGAACCCATTCCTTTCACCTCCATTACTTTCACCATTCCTCCCTGTTCTTCCTGTTTCTCTAATTACCTTATCAAAACCAACCTTCTTAGTATGACAAGACAGTCACCTACTACTCTCCATGCTCCTTCACTTCCTAGTTCTGGAAACACCCTACCTGTATCCTAATTGGAAATAGCTTTTTATATGAAATATCTACACTTTCTGTAGCTTATAAAACAAACTGCTTTGAATAGTACAGTTGTCCTAATGTGTTTTTGCCATTTTTTTATTACCTGATTCTATACTTACTACTTAGTTTAAATGTCTCTCTTGCTGATTTCTCTAACTTGTACTGTATTGGACATTTGCTTAATTATTTTATTGTATATAGTTTATTGTATTTTACTTCAATCGTGCAATTTTTCTTGCTTAGTTGTACTGTGGAGCTTTTCTCCCAGGGCATTAGCTCTGTTGGACTATCCTGGTTAACAAATGTCAAATAAATAAATGCCCCCGTCACAGAAACACTGTAGCTGGTGAACTGCATCTAGTTATCTAAGCCACATAGGAAAAAGGAGCAAAGGTGTTAGAAAGTGTGTAAAGAAAAGTTTCTTGGATGATGAAAGGGGTGCAGATCAAGACTTAAGGGTATACTAAAAGAAAGAGGCCCATTGTTCTTGAAAGACAAGAGGGAAAGACGGACTGTGATCAGGGTTCGAAAAATAATTACTGGAAAAAAGTGAAATAGCTAAGGTAAAACAGAAAAGATGCAGGAGGTAGGAAAGGTCATAGGCTCCAAACTGAGGAGACAAGCTATGACTTAGATTTCAAAGAAATTGTGTGGTACAAGAGTCACGACTCTTTCTAAAGGGCCTATGATAGATGGAGTAAGGTAAGGGAGAAAAAGGCTAGGGCAGCTGCAACTCTTATCTGCAACAGTCATCTATACTAGGTAGACCATCACAAGTTAGCTTGTGTGTATGTTACTTCCATAAAGACCTAAATCATGGTGAGGTCTACATTTCTCTAACTATGACTGATGACTGCCTGAACAAGTTGCATGACATCAAATTTTGCTTTGTGTTTAGATGGTTTCTTAGGCTACCAGGAGAGGGAAATATTTCTGTTTATATATTTAAGCCTATCACAGTGTATTTCACTTGGTTAGAAAATGATTGCCAGTTTTAAGGTTTGTAATATGAAACAGTGACACTTCCTCTCAAAGGTGTGCTGTGTGAGTCTCACTGTCCAGTAAAAGGCAAACAGATCAGGAGTTCTAGAACTTGATCTGCTGGCTAAAACTGAGTAAAACTGTGCGAGTCTCGTCCTGTTAAAGGGAAGCAGATCAGGAGCTCTAGAACTTGGCTTGCTAGCTAAAACTGCACACCTTCACAATAATTTGAAAGTGATAAATTTTTGGTGATTTCACATCACACTACTTGTGCTATAAATGGAAGTGCTAAACAGTGCTAGAACACCAGCTTTTTATCCAGGGGATTTTTTTTTAAACAGGTGATATCCACAATAAATGTAATGGATCTGTCGTAGAAAGCAGACATATAGTGCTTTATTCTTCATTGCCACATCTGGAATAAATTACTCAGAACAGGATGGAACTGCAAGACAAAGAAATGTTCAGCCTTGTGGGCACCACAATTTAAGTCCTCATAACATTTAGAATGAGTCTGCATAGTGAAAGCTGGCCTTCTGCCACCCTAATGTCTATTCTGGATGTATAAGGAACCTGCACAACTAAAAACCTTCATTATTATTGCATTTCTGCATAGGCTTAAAAGATAAGTAGGGTGGCGGCAGAATTTGTATGGATCTGGAAGAAATGCCAGCAGTAACTTGTCGGGGGGGGGGGCAAAAAGCCATCTGTATTGTGGGCATGAAAATTTGTTTTGGCAGTTTGGATGGAAGACATGATAATAAACCACAGTAAATAATTTCATTAACTCTGCAGAGATCATGAGCATCATGTTATCTGCCTCACCAGGAGCATCTAAATTAGAAATGAGGAAGCTTAGTACATGAGCACATGACCATGTCTTTTTATAGGTTTACTGTCTATTGCCATCAAGTAACATTTTTGTGAAACAATTTAAAGATGTATATTTAGCCATTCATACCTAAAATTTTTACATATGGGTTCAGCAGAAATGTTGTCTTGAATGAGGCTGTTCCTTTATCCATTAGTATTTATGAGTGGGGTGAACCGGAGGGTGAGGGGAATATGCCACCTTCTGTGGCATGAGGGCAACAGTCACTTGGAGATAATTGAGCAAATCCACTGTATTGCAGTACTTCACACTTGTTTTTGACATACCAATTTTCATATGATCTGTCCCTGTAGTGACATTGTCAGATAAACAGTCATCTGGTAATGCTTTTGAGGTAGTGAGGTGCATGATGCATGGCCATACAGTCCTGTGCTTATGAAAGCTTTTGAAAAATGTTTTCTGGGGCTCAGCAGCACCTCAGAAATGTATCTATTGGAATACTTCAGCACCTCAGGATACACATTTGAGTATTTCAGCAGTTCAACAGAAAAAATATACGTTTGTGTAATATATATATATATATATATATATATATATATATATATATATATATGTATATAGATATATGCATATATTTATACACACACACACACACCTGAGTACTTTACCACCAAAGCAAAGTATATACCTGAATAAATTAATGGCTGCAAGTTTTTCATTATAGTGCCAAAGGAAATTTTGTTTAAATTGATTTCTGTGTTTACATTTCAAAATTTTGCTCAGCTGCAAGTTAAATTGTTTAGAGCTTGGCATACTGTCAGTTTGCAGCCGTAACATTGATATGTACTGAATTGTTGCTTGTGGAACCTTTTGTAACACTGCAGTCAGAAGAGATGCCTGTTACCTTTAAACTTTACTTTTGTGTGTATTAATATAAGTAAAACTGTTAGAAAAAGATGCCAGTTGTCTGACAGGTTATAATTAATCTCTGTCAGTAATGTATGTATACTTGGAAGCGTGAAATATATCTGCTGGTAACAAAATTTTACATCTGTTCTGGACACTCCTTTTAGGAGTATTACAGACAAGAGAAGTAGGAGGACATGTGGAGGTAGGTGATACATTATTCTTTTTTTAAGCTTGTAGCTGACCATCAGCCACAACCAGCTTCTCTCCAATTATGCTAGGACTACTGGACCTGCCTTATATAGTAGCTCCCTTGGGCTTTACCTGACCCAGTTCTAAGACCTTTGAAGAGACTAAATATGTTAGTACAACATCATACTGCTCTTAGGGAGCATGCGCTAACCCACCACCCTGTAGTAGCCTTGCAAGGTCCATAATGGCTGCCTTTGAGAGGTGTATGCACACTTCTGCACAAGCGCAAGCTTCAAGCCAAATGGTATACTGCTTGCAACATGAAGCTTGGCAGGTTGTTCATGCTGCTTTTACAGTGAGCTACCCCCGTCCCCTCAAAATGAATGATTTGCTGTTGGCCCCTCAGTCCCATCCTCTTTCATTCTGTCCCCTTAATGCCTGGGCCACTAATTGAATACATTCAGGGCTTTGTCCGTCTGCTCCACGGGCCTGAGTATGGTGAAATATTCATGAGTCTGTAGATAAGGTGATGACCTTTATGTGAAGCAGTGAGGAGAATATGCTGATTTATCATAGAGGAGCTTTTGTATGGTGAAATGTTTGCTGGATCACTAAATAGTGGTTGGTGATATAAGAACACTTACAGGGCACCTGGAATACCTCTGCACTATGGTGATAAATGATAACAGAACTCCTTGATGAAAGCATAGCATGTTACTTGGTTGCAAGAACTTGACGTACTTGAGGAACAAGGGTAATTGAATGATCTGAGTAATTTTTTAACCTAGGCATTTGGTGGCATGATATTGTTTTATGTATTTAACTGAGTAAGCCCAATGGGGACAACTGTCCTTTTTTAGGCACTATCTGGCAGTACTTTCTCTTTAAGTAACTTGCTCAGAGTCGCATAGTAAGCAAAGAGAGGTGGAAGGAGTCAAATCTTGTGTATGTGGCTACAGGAAGCATTAGGAAGAAAAACTACAAGTTGCCCCGTATGAGCTGTTGTCTGGATAATTTCTGCTCCATTATTAACTTCTGCTGGCTTTCTAATAGTATAATTTAATAATAATGTTTACTTTTTCAGCATGCTTTGTTATTGTAGGTTTAGATGACAGTTTTGACATTTTCTAATTCATTTTCTGGTGCTTTTTGGTGTTCATGTAACCAGAATTGAAATTGGTGACTTAAATGTTTCTGTTTATTTTTTTTAAGTACAATGATTGGCAGCTCATTGAGGAATACTGCTCTGTTTGTTTGTAATTTATAGCTTGCCCTCCAAAATCATTGCAAGCTGTGAGGCAATAATTCATGGATGTCAAAGTACTGGGAGACTTTTTTTTAAAGATGGGTGTAGATGCTTAAAGCTTAATATGTTGGTTTACTGTTTACTTGGTGTTTGTTACCAGTGAATATTCGTTTAACCACTTTTTTAGTAAATCATTGCATACTCTGTAGTTATTTTATGCTGTCTAAATCATTGTTTAAACTGTCTTGAGTGATGTAAAGTACTTTAACTTGACAGATATTTACTAGTGTAGATTTGATATGTTTTTTTTTTTTTTTTTTTTACAATTAAATCAATAGAAAGGAAGAAACACACTTTATGAAACTATATTTTCCATAAAAGTGTAACTGCCTAACTCCCATCTTTCATTTATACTACTAAATGACTCTTTATGCTTACTTCCCTTTTCCCCCTCCTGTTTCCCTAGATTCATAGGTGTATACTAGGCCAATGACCAGTGGGGTCTCTTGAAGTCTAGCCATGCACCCCAAATGTATCTAATGTGTTTTGGTCCCCTAGAGGTTATTTTAAGAGGTATATGTAGGTTAGGTCATGAGTAGTCAAGCATTTAACAGCTGCCACTGTCTGTGAGAGACATAGGTGCTAGACCAGGGGTGAATTTCTGATTCACCCTTTGCTGTTCCAGGTTACTCATGAAGTGGGTTGGGGAAGAGCTCTTCTTTACATGGATGGGAAGCCTCTCCCTCCAACATGGCCTATTTGTCACAAGCAAGGTTTAAGTCCACTGATCAGGAAATTTGGATGATATTTGTTTTGTGAATATGCAGAAGGTCAGTTAGAACAGAATCCAAGGATGCCTTGCATGCCAGGCATAGATTGACCTTCAACAGTCTCTAGGAGACATTAGGAGACAAACTACAGGGATAGGGCTATTTTTAAACAAGAAGCATCTCTATTGAATTATCACTTATGACATTGGCAATCATAGATTTATATATGAAAACAAACTATATTGACATATTTTAATTTGCAAATATTATACATCACTTATAATCTGTACAGAATTGCAAGTTAAACATTCCTGCCATCCCATAACCTAATTCATCTTCCAAAACATTATTCTGTATATATTGTTCCCATAATTCTTATTTTTTGTATACAGTTTGCACCTACTCTTTTCTAAAGATCCCACTTCCAGTTCTTTTATATATGTTGTTATATTCACTATTTCTAGTACAGTTGGTTTAGACTTTGATTTCCATTTTCTAATAATTGCTTTTGTTTAAGCTACCAGAATTAAACTCTGCAAGGCTTTACTATGTGTGTGTAATACCAGTTCTGTATCACAGCTCAAAAAATAATTTCCTTAGTTACATCAATTTGCTCACCCAGTATTTCTAACAAAGTAGTTTGCAGGGAATTTTTAAAGTCTGCCAACTCATTACAGTCCCCAAAAATATGTTCCCAGTTACCTTTTTCTTCCCAATCAGCATTTGTAGTCTACCTGAGGATAAATTCTTTGGAGTCTACTTGGGCTGTAAAAATACCTATGCAAACACTTCCAAGCTTACAACCTAAATCTTCTAGACTTTGTTGCTTATTTGGGAGGCATAAATATATCATCCCATTGTTTCTTTGTGAATTCCTTATCCAGTCTCTCTTCCCAATCCTTTCTAACCTCCTCTGATTGATTCCTATATTTATGCAATATTTTGTATACCCTACTAGTTATCACTTCTTTAATAGTAGCTTCTACTCTAGATTCTACTAAAAACTCTACAAGTGCTGTTCTTTTGCTTAGGATCCCCCTATTTCTTTATCTGCCTCTTCTGTGATATCAATCCTTAATAGAGAAAGCAATCTACAGCCTGCAGTCCAAACACATTATCGGCCCCTTTTCATTCTGTTACCTTTCCCTTTGTAATTATTTGCTCTCAGTACCTTGGTTCTTTTGCCAGTTTTCTCCAGTAAATTGCAGCTCCCCTTGCTTATTCTTTATACTCTTAATTGCAGTCATCCCTACTGGCAGAACCTCCTTTCACCATTCCCATGTTGTACAGGGATAGGGCTTTGAATTGATCCAGATAAGACACATTAATGCTATATATTCATTTTGCAAGGAATATGTGGACATTCCAGTTGTATGTGCCTGATCAGGTACAAAATGAAGGGGGCATTGTACTTAAATGGGTCTTATGAGGGTCGAATACAGTGGAACAATAACTTTCCTGGACCTACATGCTTATAAATTGAGCAACAGAATGATTTCCTTACTGCCTTAGACACATGTTGGTCAATGACCAGGTTACTGTCTACGTATGTCCATAAGTGCTGACTACTGGGTGTACTTTTAGGGTCGTGCTGTCAATGAGGTCGTTTTCTGGGGTGGTCAACTTCCCAAAGGTTACTATTATTCATTTCTTGGTACTGAATTTTAAACCATGGCTGTGACACCAGATATTTGTCTGTGTTAGAACTTCTTGAGGGTTATTAGTGTCTTGGGGGGATTGTGCGACTCTTCCTAGTTTTCAATCATCTACAAACGTGGCCAGCCAGAGATCCTTGATATTGCCTTTGACTTCTGAGAAGTTGGTGCTAAAAATGAACAGACTCAACACAGAGCCCTTAGGGACTCCACTCGTGACCAGCTTTTTTATGGAGGTAGACTCCCTATCCTAACCTCTTGGGTATGACAACCAGCTGGCTATCCAGTACATAAGATAAGAATTTATGAACTAATTCCTTGTGTTTGTTTACAATGCCTGAGTGGGGTGCTGTATCAAATGCCTTGGCCAGATCAAGGTAAGCAGTATGGACCATTTTGCCCTTGTTCATTGTCTTGGTGACCTTCTTGAAGAAATCCACCAGCTTGAGAAGGCATGATCTACACTTGACAAAAGCAGACTGGGTTGGACACAGTGTCTGAAGGTTTCAATTTCATGATTAATCATTTCTATGTTAATTCTTTCCATGGCTTTGCATATGAGAATAGTCAGACTTATGGGCCTGTAGTTACAGGTGTCCATAGATGGCCCAACTTTGTGAAGATGGATGTCTAGTGCAGTTCTTCATTCCAGTGGCACAAAGAGTGTCTGAAGGCTGTGGTTAAATAGTAACTCCAGTGGTCCCGATGGGTCATGTTTCATGCTATTTGGGAGGCATCCTGGGATATTATCATGGCTATCAATGCACTGTTCTTAGCCTTGGAGAGTGCACTTAAGACCTACACCCTAGTGATAGTTGGGGTTGTTATGTTGGATGGTATTTTCTGAGGGGTGGCTGGAGGAGAGAATGGCGTAACATTAGAGGTGAATTTGTGGGACAGTAAATTTGCTATATCTTCTTCCTCCTCCATGTAGGTGGATACATCTACAATTAGTTCTCCACATTCTTGTGTGCTGACTTTGAAGGTGCAAACATAAAGAAAGACTTATGGTTTTCCTTGGCCTGGGAGGTTAGTTTTATGTCAAAATTGACATTGGTAGGCTTAATTTGCTCCCTGTGTTGTTTAGAATGATGAGAGAGTTTGTATTCTACTGGGCATTGCACTTCCTAATCTTTGCTATGAATTTTTTTCTTTTGTTGTACAGCCTATTATTAGTGAGATTTCACTAGGTTGGCTTGTTCTTTGGGTTTGTTCTGAGCTCATTCCTGGTAGGCTCAGCTGTCTGTGTGCCTCTATTAACATGATTGTACAAGGCTTCTGTGAACAGTTCCACACAGGCAGCTATTTTTTTCAGGGGTTGAGGGATGCTTGACATTTTGCCAAGTCGTCAGTAATCAGAAGTTTCCCTTACAATAATTCCTAAATGTGATGTTAGCTAGGGTCCCTGTTTTATTTTTAGTTCAAAGGAGACGACAGCTTTATAGTCCGAACCTACAAAAGAAGACATTGCATTGTTAGGGGCATCATTCTACCATTTTGTGAAGACCAGGTCCGGTATTTTTGCTCCTCTAGTGGGCATATGGACTGTCTGGTCCAAACTGTTTGTGGTTTACAAAGTCCAGGAATCTCTGGGCTTGCAATTTTGGGGTCATGTATGATTCCCAGTTTTTAGTACTGTAGCTAAAGTCCCCCATGAATATGGTATTTGGTTAATTGTTGAGTGTCTACAGTAAGTTTAAGTAAGCATTATTGGTTTCTTGGGTAATAAAGAGAAGGGACCTACAGCTTGCAAAGATATAGTATGCCATTTTGCCTGTGGTAAATTGGACACAGAGAAGTTCAAGTTTGTCATTCTGTTCAACCAGCCTTGAGGTGAGTTTGCTATTGAGGTAGATTGAGATGCCTTCACCTTTTGTCCCTTCTTTTGCAGTAGCTGACCTAAATGTGTGGAAGGCATTGTAGCCCTGCACTGTCAAGGTGTTCTCGACTACTTTAAACCATGTCAGAACTTCAAAAAGCTCCTAAAAGAATATTTCTCAAATTATTGGTTATGCTCCTGTACACCCTCAGGCTAAGTTATTCCTACCCTCCTTCACTGTTTGATAACTCATTTCTGTCTCTCAGCCTATTGCTATATTGGCAATTCTGTCTTATTTTATACAAAACAAAAATCTTTCTGACTCTTTATATGATGTTCTATACTTTTAAATTCTGTCACATCCTGATTTTACCTTGTGTTATATATTCATGCATATATTTTATCTCTGTTTAGTTGTTTGTCATTTTAAAATTCTGTTTTGCCTTGCTTGTATTGTTACTTTATCTTTGTGTACTATATTCAGTATTTTTGTAACTGTTTGTAATTTGTTGGAGATTTTCTCCCTGAGTCTTCGCTGAAAATGAGCCATTTGGCCCAGTCAGACACTACCTGGTAATAAAATGTAATAAATACATAAATGTCTCAGTAACTGCACAAATGTCTGCATTTACAAGGGTTAGCAGAGCTTGGAGGGAGTAGAAGTGCTTGTTTAGACTCCTGGGATTGAGCAGCAACACCTTTAAATTCCTATGGGATGGTTCTGCTATGTTTGAATGGTTGTTACTTTGACTGAAAAAGGCAGTATGAAAGAAGATAATGTTTAGTCAGCATTACAAAATGTAGAGGGAACAGGTGCAGACCATTTTTGGCAAAGCAGTGCAGCCTCTCACCCCTGTCTTCCCATGCTGACATATATTGCACTCTCCTGGAGTGGCAGCTGAAGCTAAGTCAGTTATTAAAGTCAGCCATCTTCTGTTCATGTTGCGGTATCTTTCTTAGTGAAGGTTAGATACTGCTCAGTGATAGGCTCATACCAGCCTGAGGCACACAGTTCAAGAGCTCCATAATGTCTCTCTTCATATAGTCCAGGGAGGACTGTTTTTGAGGTCTTTAGGGTTTAGGAAGATTACTTTTAAGAGCCTCAGCATATGTGGGTGTTTCTTATCTATACTGTGTGTGGTGTGCGAATTTCTGACAAACTTGTAATGAGTGTTTATCTGTGAAAGCTTTGTCTCCAGAGTCATTGTATAAATAAATCTCTCTGTTTTTGAAGGAATGTAACAAGTTATTATAAATATATGAGTAAAATAAGCAATAAAGCCAAGGAGCAAATCCGTGCAGAGTCGAGGTTTGAAGGATAAGTCTATAAACAGCACGTTCAATAAAAAAAAAATCCATTAAGTGTTTATTAGATGCACCAGACAGGTAAGCGCTTTCGCCAAGAGGCTTTCTCAGACCATTAACAAAATTAAAACCATTACTCCTCCTTTTTATATATAATTATTAATTAATTATGCAAATAATCAGTGACATCATTACCCATACTTAAAGACAGAGTTAAAGCTAATAAAAACATATAAACATATGTCTAAATAGGACATTAGTTCATCACTGCTAAAAAGTATCAAAACATTTTTAAAACTAAAAATTAATAGACTTTTATATAAAAAATTTTTATGTATATAAAAACACGTTTCAGTTTCATCTCACAATTAGTTTCCTGTTTTTTAATGCAGGTTTTAAAGAAATCTTATCATTCAGACCTAGATAACATGTACCTTAAGTTTAATAATCCATTTTATTTCTATTCTTTCGGTGTAATTTTTAATATCACTTCCCCTCATACTGGGGGTGTTCACCTGAAGGACCATAAACTTAAATGTATGCAAGATATCTGTTTCAAGGACATGTTTAGACAAAGCATTGGTACTAGACCTAATACGTATTTGATATAAGTGTTCCCTTACCCTGTCCCTAAGCCTTCTGTCGGTTTTACCAACATAGAAGACAGGGCAGTGGGTACATAGGGCAAGGTAAACAACATGTTCAGTATTACAGTTGGTAATGGATTTGCTTCTTGCCTTTATTGCTTATTTTACTCATATCTTTGTATGTGACTGGCTAGGGGAGTATGTATTTCCTGGTGGTTTGCTCTATTGTTATTTATTTTACATTTACGTGCATATTTTACTGTTACCACCAGGAGACCATGGCAGAGTCATTCGTTTGTTCTGTGGAATTACCATATATCCTAGTGAACTGTATTAATGACAGTCCTAATAAAATTAGATTCTTGAATTGAATTGTGTTGTTGGTGAAGCAAATCCATTGCTTACGTACGAAGTAATGCTAACAGGAAGTGAGACTGCAGACTCAGACTGCAGACCTGACTGCATTAAGTGAAGCGTTTGCTTTACTTGAGACAGACTTCTTGAACCTTAAACGACTACAGATGCAATGTGATCACTTTGAAGCTTGCATTCAGAAGAAGATTGTACCCAGAGGAACTTAGGGTACTAAAAATGCCTACCACTGGAACTGTTTATCCAGAACTGCTTTACCGATGGCAACAACTCAGTATCGAGGTGAGCCTAAGCTATATATCACTTTTAAATGAAATTTTCTTGCCTGAAGAGAATAACTGAAAAGAAAAAATAAGAAAACAGCAAGCTGACATATTACTGAAATTTCTGACTACCGAAGTTGAACGGTTGCTTGACAGTGATGTTCTTCGTCTCACATTGCTGCAGTCATAACCTGTGGGTAGTCCGCTGTCCTCGGTCGGCCCGAATACCAAAGAGTTAGGCTGGCGTCGGTCATGGGCGCCCGGAGCTGACGTCAGTACGTAATAGTACTTAAGCGCATGACCGACGCCATATCCTCAGTCTTTCTTGCCGCGTGGTCCGAAGCAGAAGCAGCGTTTGCAAGTGCCGTTCGGCGTTCTGAAATTTTCAGTTTTCGAGTTTCAGACCGAAGACCAAGTTGGGCTAAGTACCCCGTTGGGGAAAATTTTTGTCTTTTCTTGCCTCAGTTAATCCGGATGTCAGAAAAAGTTAATAATTGTATTTCTTGTGGGAAACAGATACCTCATAGGGACTATCATTCTCTCTGTATTCCTTGCTTAGGGCCTGAGCACGACGTAGTCGGGTGTCGCTTTTGCGCTAGATTTAATAAGCGCACCATTAAACGCAGATTAGACTGTGCTAGGCTTGTTTTCGGTAAGCGGTGTAACTACAACATGCCGTCGGATCCTCCGACGCCCGCTACCGCAAAAAAGCAAAAAGATAAATCCTTAAGGTCTAAACCGGATGAGTCGTCCATTGCGGACACCGGTTCTATGGAATCTACGGTTGAATCTGTGGATCCAGCCGAGGTCTCGGCTGAATCCCAGGGGAAACTTTACTTTTGCAGGAGTTGGCCTCTCAGGAGTTAGGTCAGGCCGAGGGTGCTTCTCAAGTTTCTGTGGTTCCATCCTTACAAAAGGTTATTAGGCCTTCTACTTCAGTCACTAAAGGCCCTGCTAAGGCTAGACCTGGTATTTCTGGTACGGGCCACAGCCCTGGTTCTTCGGGCTCTGTTCCTAAAAAACATATGTTGAAAATGGCAGAGGATTTGATTACTTTGATCAGGGGTTCTATGCCCCCTCCAGAGAAGAGGCCTAGGGTGGAGACAGATTTAGAGGGAATGGAGCATTCCTCAGATTACTCTGAGTCCTCAGCTGAGGATATTCAGGATTTTCCTCCCTGTTCTGATTCGGATGCAGAGGATTCCTGTCCTTCTGCTTCACCTCCAGAGGATTTTTCCTTTTCTGAAACCTTGCATTCCATGAGGGAGCATTTCAAGTGGGAAGGTCAGGATTTTTCAGATTCTCGTAAGAGGCTTAGGGAATTTTTGTTTTTGCCACAACATAGACCTTTGGCTATTCCCCCTGTTTTAGATGTTGTTCAGGATGTTTTTTCTGAAGCTTCCCTTAATCCTGATTCTTTACCCCCTGTCCCTGTCAAGCCAGACAGGTATTACAGAGTTCCAGAGGCACATAAATATTTGTATAAGAGCCCTAGAGCTGACCCGGAAACTATTATTCAAGGGCCTAAGGGTGTCAGGGCTTCTGTGGTTAAGAATCCAGTTCCTTTGGATAAAGATTCTAGAGCATTGGATAGGTGGGGTAAAAAAGTGTACACCTCTTCTCGTTAGCTATGAGGGCTTTAAATTGCCAATTCCATATGCTGAAGTATCAGAACTTTCTGTTAGGTCAATTGAAATCTAAGGTAGATGCTTTATCTGAGGGTATAGAGTGTAAGGAATTGCAGGACTTGGTTCATGCTTCAGATCAAGTTGGTAAACATTCCTTGCAGTGTGGCTTCGATGCCCATCAGGCTTCTTCCAGGGTGGCTGCTACTGGTTCAGTTATTCGTAGACATGCCTGGCTTAAGGATCAAAATTTGTCAGAGCATGTTAAAGCTTGAATTTTGGATGCTCCCCTTCAATCTGAAGTTCTTTTTGGTTCCCCTGTGGAGTCAGTTTTGGAAAAGATGGAAGACAAAGCTAAGTCTATGCAGACAGTTAAGGAATTTTTGCAAGTGCAGCCCCCTAAGTTTAGCAGGAATTGGCCTGCAAGAGGATGGTCTTACCCTTCTTCAGATTTTCAGTCTAAGGGCAGGTCTAGACGTGGTAGGGTCAGGGTTCACGCTCAGGGTTCTTTCAGACCTAGGACTTGGAGTTCTCCTGCACAATCTTCTGGTGAGGGCAGGGGTCAGCCTTTTCGTAAACAGACCCAATGACCTGTATCTCCAGCTGCCAGATCCTTCCTTTCTGGCAGCTCCTCTAGGAGGAAAGTTGGCACTTTTCAAACAAAATTGGCATTTGGTCACCCAGGACAAATGGGTGTTGGACATAATAAATCAAGGCTACAAGTTTTATTTTCACACTTTTCCCCCTTTCAAAGGCATGCCAGATGTACCTCCTCAGCAAAGGCTGGAGGCTCAGGAACAAATTTCTTTGCTTTTACAGATGGGGGCAATCCAGGTGGTACCTCCATCAGAAGAAGGCCTAGGGTTTTATTCTCGTCTATTCCTAGTGCCAAAGAAAGGAAACACTTGGAGGCCAATTCTGGATTTGTCCATTCTCAATACATACCTAGACATTCCAAAGTTCAAGATGTTAACATTACAGCAACTTCTGCCTCTGCTAGGCAAAGATCACTGGATGGTAACTCTGGATCTCAAAGAGGCCTATCTTCACATTCCTATCAGGCCCAGCTGCAGGAGATTCCTGCGTTTTGGCTGGTACTTCTCATTATCAGTTCTCTGCATTGCCCTTTGGTTTATCTACTGCGCCCAGGGTGTTCACAAAGGTTCTGGCTCCTGTAATAGCTTTCTTAAGACTGAGGGGAATACAAATTTATCCTTATCTGGACGATTGCCTGATTCTTGCTCAAGACAAAGACAAGTTACTTCAACAGCTACAGTATGTAATGGCAGTTTTAAGGTGCCTAGGGTATTCTGTGAACGAAATAAAGTCCAGTCTAGTGCCCTCTCAGGACATGTGCTTTCTGGGTGTGAGACTGAATACAGCTTCTCAGATGGCTTTTCTGACCCCGGACAAACAAAGAACTCTTCACCTATACTTCCAGCAATTATCAGTACTGTCCAGGCTGACTGAAAGGACAGTCCTTCAAGCCTTGGGGTTCATGGCATCTTGCATTCTGGTACTTCCCAATGCCAAACTGCATATGAGGAAGCTACAATGGTATCTCAAAAGTGTATGGACTCAACACTGCCACAATTTGGACACTGTCATTCCGATAATACCTTGCATCCAGAAGGAATTCTTGTGGTGGGCACAGGAATGTCACCTAAACAAGGGACTCTCTGTGACCCGACCAGAGGCGAGTCAGATCTTAATGACGGATGCCTCAGACCTGGCTTGGGGAGCACACTTCAATGGGAAATGGATTCAAGACACGTGGCCTCCCAAACTACAGCATTTGCATATCAACATGAAGGAGATGTTAGCAGTCCAGTTTGCCCTGATGGCTTTCAAGGGCCTACTTCAACCAGGACAGGTGTTGATACAAACAGACAACACTACAGTCATATGGTACATCAACAAGCAGGGGGGGACCCACTCTTACCCTCTTTGCAGACAAGCTATGATATTGTGGGAGACTGTTCTGGGTTTGCACATCACTCTTCAAGCACGGTTTCTGCCAGGAGCACAGAACTCCCTAGCAGATGTATTGAGCAGACAAATTGTGGATCCCCACGAGTGGAAATTGGACCCTCAGGTATTTCAACAGTTGACAGTGGCTTGGGGAACTCCAGACATAGATCTGTTCGCTTCTCCTCTAAATTTCCAACTACCAAAATTTTGCACAAAGATGTTTCACCCAAAAGCTTGAAAAGTGGATGCTCTATCTTTCACTTGGAACAACCTTCACGTCTATGCTTTTCCTCCTCTGCCTCTCCTTACCAAGGTACTCTTGAAGGTCAGGCGGGACAAGCCTTGCATGATTTTAATAGCACCAGATTGGCCACGACAGCACTGGTATCCTCTGCTGAGGAGTTTAATTCAGGAGCCTCCTTGGCCTTTGCCACAGCTTCCTCACTTGTTGTCCCAGTCAAGCAGTCATTTGCTCAATGTCAGGGTGCAGTCCCTGCATCTAATGGCCTGGCGTATTCTGTTTTAGAGCCTGTGGGTTCTCAGCTTCCTCAACAGGTTTTAGATGTCATTTTGGAAGCTAGGCGGCCCAGCACTAGAAAAGTTTATGCTGATAAATGGAAGAGATTTTTTCTTTGGAGCACAACAAAGGACTTTGATGTCTCGGTACCTAATTTGAGTTTTACACTGCAGTACCTTACTGAATTACTAGACAAGGGTTTGTCATTTTCCTCTGTGAAGGTTCATGCTGCAGCCATTTCTGCTCACTATGATTGTGACCCTCCTTTATTTTCTCACCCTTTGTTTAAGCAATTTCTTAGAGGGCAAAAATATAAGACCCCCACGTAGAGCTCCTACTCCTTCCTGGGATCTCAATTTTGTGTTGGAGAAGCTTACTTTGCCTCCTTTTGAACCTGCAGCTACGTCTGAATTGAAGTTTTGTCTTGGAAGACTGCCTTTTGTTGGCCATTACTTCTGCTAGAAGGGTATCTGAATTGCAGGCTCTCATGGCAGTTGAACCCTTTCTAATATTCCATAAGGATAGAGTTTCTTTGCGTACTAACCCTACTTTCATGCCAAAAGTGATTTCTAATGTGGCCTTGAACCAGTCTATCCATTTGCCTACCTTTTATGCTGATCCCCAAAATAAGGGGAAAAAATCTTGCATTCTTTGGATATACACAGGCAGTTACGTTATTATTTGAGCAGAACTAAGGAGTTCAGACAGACTCAACAGTTATTTGTTTCTTTTGCTTTGGGTTCACAAGGGAAAGCTGTTTCAAAGCAGACTATTTCAAAGTGGATTGGTAATTGTATTGCTTTTTGTTATTCTCATCATGGGAAGGATGTTCCTGCTGGGATTAGACCTCATTCCACTAGGGCTACTGCCACTTCTACTGCTTTTTTGAGGGGTGTAGCTACTAAGGACATTATGGAAGCAGCTACTTGGAGTTCAGTTCATACCTTTACTAAACATTACCATCTCCCTCTTTTCTCCAAGTCCAGGGCTGGGTTTGCCACTGCAGTCTTACAGGGCATGTTAGCAGCCCCTAATGCTTTTTAGTTTGCCAGCCTCCCTTTTCCTTTGCTTTGGGATTCTACCCACAGGTTATGACTGCAGCAATGTGAGATGAAGAACATAGTGCAGTTTTGTACCTACCATAAATGTAGATGTTCGAGGATCCACATTGCTGCAGTCCTATTTTCCCTCCCTCCTTCCCCTCTTTGGTTTGGGGTTGTTGTTGTTGTTGTTATTGTTCCTTGGGGATAATTGTTATTTTTCTCCTTTGTGGCTCTGGCCTTTTCTTTTTAAGGCCTTCTGACATCTGGGGCAAGAAAGACTGAGGATATGGCATCTGTCATGCGCTTAAGTACTATTACGTACTGACATCAGCCCCGGGCGCCCATGACCGACGCCAGCCTAACCCTTTGGTATTCGGGCTGACCGAGGACAGCGGACTACCCACAGGTTATGACTGCAGCAATGTGGATCCTCGAACATCTACATTTATGGTAGGTACAAAACTGTACTTTTATTTGTTTGAAAAATGGCTCCTTGAGCAAAAAAGACATAAATTACAACGGGATATACATGATTTTTCTCTTGGTCAAGTCTTTACGTGACCTAGAAGTGCCATTAATAGACAGAGCCAAACAAGGGGATGGGGTAGATCTGTGCATAGACCTATTCCAGAACCTGAAAGTTTGAATTTTTCTGCAGCTAGCGATAACAGTGTGCATAATGTTCATGAAAATGTTGGGACTAGTAATACCAATCTTTCCGCAAATGTTTGTAATGTTACTGAGTTGACAATTGTTGTAAATACTAGTGGTCATGGTGGAGATAGTGTAGGGTCCAATACTACTAATATAAATAAACGTAAAGAACAAGTAAATAACCATATCACCAATACTCCATCAACA
The DNA here is from genome assembly GCF_019279795.1 of Protopterus annectens. Classification (NCBI taxonomy): domain Eukaryota; kingdom Metazoa; phylum Chordata; order Ceratodontiformes; family Protopteridae; genus Protopterus; species Protopterus annectens. The sequence continues at coordinate 956,305,391 of NC_056748.1, read as the reverse complement.
TCATCTACCCTTAATTCCACTATCCAGAAACCTGTGGTCGTTGTTTGTCTTTCAGCTTTTTCCCGGTTAGGGGTCGCCACAGCGGAACTCTGGTCTGCTAATGATCGGCAGTAGATTTTCACGAACGCCGAGGTGCCAGCTCGACATCTAACCTTCAACGAAGGCACGCCCATTTACGCATGTCTTTCGAATGCCCACCCAACTGCAGGGAGGACATGCAGACTCCACACAGAAGGCACTCCCCGCACTCCAGCCGAGAATCGAATGGGAGAACCTCTTGCTGTGAGGCAACAACGCTACCGCTGCACAACCGCGGATGGTATTGGACAAAGTGATAGATAAATATCTGTATGATTTTATGCTTGTGCCAGAACCACTAATATCAATTATCCGTGGTTTGCCGAAAGTGCACGTCACTTTCCAACCTGTCCCTTCACCCTATAGTATCGGGCAGGGGTTGGTCAACTGAATTTATATCTATCTACACTGAAAATCAACTTAAAAAAACATTGGAAGAGGCATCTGCAGTTTTAAAAGATGAGCACTTTTTAAGTACTTTAGGTGATTTTGCAAGATTACATGGTCATTTTTCTGATAGGACTTTTTTGGTGACCATGGACATTCAAACACTTTCCACCATTATACCCCATGACTTGGGAATTACATCTCTGAAAAGTTTCTTACATGTTAATACTAATTATTCCTTTAAACATATTGAATGTATAGGTGCATTAATGGAAATTGTATTATGTAACAATGTTTTTATGTTCAATGACAATATATATATATATATATATATATATATATATATATATATATATATATATGGGTCTATGTTGTTAGATCGAAAGCACACAACATCGATCTAACAACATCGAACCCCATAAAAGCAAAAGCGCACTATATCGAAAGTGCACTTTCGCAAAAGCCAGTTTTCATAACCGGCAAAAAACAAAATAATAACCTTGAAACAGTATTTTGCAGGGGGGCAAGCCCACCTGCACACCCCCTCTAATTTAATATTCTAACTTTGAGATCGCACTACAATGGGGAAAGGGAATATTCCCTCATCCCCACTGTACCATGAACTCCACAACAAGTTTGTTTGCTGTACATCAACAGTATATGTTGATGTAAAACTAACAAAACATGCAAACAGCATGTTTTCTCTCTTTTAAGTCTCCTTTAACGAATCCAGAAACCGGTGGTAAGGAGGAAAATACCCTCCTCTAACAGTGGCCCAGGACCGACACATCCTCCCCCTTTCCCGATAATCGACATTCAGAGAAGGGGCAGGAGTCGATCCATGAGCAGGGGGAGACAGAAACGGAAAGCCTCTGGAGGGGAACAGAAAGGCCCCACTCTGAAGAAAATGTAGGAGTGGTTAACACCACCATAGTTTGGAATATCTCACATAGACCCTTAGAAAAGGGCCTATCATTTACACCTACTGCTGATAGTGATGTGACAGATACTATTATAGATACAAAACTTTTTGTTTGCAATGTTCAACTGAAATTACTCTTTAAAAATGAAACTAGTGATGTACATGTCCCTCGGTTCTCAAAACCTAGTTTATTCATCCCGAACTACCATCCCTTACTAGATGCATTCAGTAAAATGGTTGAGGAGGATGTCTACAATTTACGTAGTAATCCTAATAGCAGAAATAAGAGAAGTAATTTATCATATAGACATAGGTTAGCTCTACGAAGACTTAAGAATGACAGGAATATTATTATTAGGCCAGCCGACTAGGATGGACCTGTAGTTGTGATGGACATGATTGAGTATAATCACCTTATGAATGAAATGCTTGGTGAAAATAGGTTTTATATGAACATCCATTTAGAAGAGGTCCAAACCCATGTGACAAGGATATATGACACCTTGGAGGACTTAACCAAAAGTGATATAATTAACTTAGACCTTTTTAGGTTCTTCAAGGTTGCAAATCCCTTGATAGCTACTATTCAAGGCTTACCGAAGGTACATAAAGACCCAATCCATCCACCAATGAGACCCATTGTGGCAGGTGGGGGTTGGGTCACCGAGCTGATTTCAGTATACATTGAAAAAGCATTAAGGCCAATAGTGGACATGAATCCTGTTATTCTTAAGGATACGAAACAGTTTTTGTTGGACTTATATGTGAAAATGGATTTAGTAAATGATGATTTTCCTTATTGTTTAGTGACGTTAGATGTAAAGTCACTTTTCACAGTTAATCCTAACCAAGAAGGTTTAGATTGTATTTTTTGGTATCTTACACAATATACAGAACTTGAACCTACTAGACTGGACTTATTATGTCTCTTATTAGAAATTGTGTTGGAAAACAACATCTTCCTTTTTAATGACAGCTTGTATATACAAAAAGATGGCGTAGCTATGGGCACGTCTTGTGCCAATAGCTACGCCAATCTAGTTATGGCTATTTGGGAAAAAGAGAGTTTGTTTGCTCTACCTAGGTTTAAAAAATTTGTGATTTTCTACAAACGTTTTGTAGATGATCTTTTTCTTCTATCGACAGGGAGTAAGAGTGAATTGGATATTTTCTTTGAAATCAACTCTCTTACAGATTATCTGAAATTTACTATGGTTGAATCTGTTTACAGGATTACTTTTTTAGATGTGTGTATAGAGAGGTTGAGTACTGGTAAATTGAATACTGGCGTTTACAGGACATCTTGTTACAGAAACACATTGTTACATAGAGGGAGTATGCACCCGAAATATGTTTTTAACAACATCATTAAAGGACAAGCAATTAGAGCCTCTAGGTTTAACCCCACACAAGATGGATATGAAAATGAATTGATCAATTTAAAAAGCAGATTGTTAGCCAGGTCATATAGGACTCATGAAATATCTAATGGATTTCAAGGTATTGAACATTATAGGAATGATATAGCTTGCCCATATTTTTCTGACATTGGCGGTAGTACATATTGTAGTAGACTAAATGCAATACAACCGACAAGTCATACTAATTCTGCTCAGAAATTTTCTTTATTTTTTACACATGACTTTGATAATGTTAAAGAGATTATTTATAAACATTGGAGGGTTTTAACTGTTGACTCACAAATCAAAGAGGTTGTGGGTGAGAACCCTCAATTTTTATTCAAGAATAAAAAGAATCTACATTGAATCCTGTGTTATCCAAAAACAACAGAAGCTCATAGCAATGGTTCCTATAATAAAGGTACATCTCCCTGCAACAATTGTAATTTTTGCACTCATATTTGTAACCATAGTATGTTTGTTCATCCAGTCACCTCATATTGTCATGTTTTTGATGTGGTTGCCAACTGTAATGCTGAACATGTTGTTTACCTTGCCCTATGTACCTGCTGCCCTGCCTACTATGTTGGTAAAACTGACAGAAGTCTTAGGGGCAGGTTAAGGGAACACTTATATCAGATACGTATTAGGTCTAGTACCAATGCTTGGTCTAAACATATCCTTGAAACCGATCCCTTGCATACATGTAAGTTTATCGTCCTTCAGGTGAACACCCCCCAGTATGAGGGGAGGTGATATTAGAAATTACACTGAAAGAATAGAAATAAAATGGATTATTAAACTTAAGGCATATGTTAGTCCAGGTCTGAATGATAAGATTTCTTTAAAACCTGTATTAAAAAACAGGAAACTAATTGTGAGATGAAATTGAAATATGTGTTTTTATATACATAAAAAAAAATTATATAAATGTCTATTCATTTTTAGTTTTAAAAATGTTTTGATACTTTTTAGCAGTGATGAACTAATGTCCTATTTAGACATATGTTTATATGTTTTTATTAGCTTTAACTCTGTCTTTAAGTATAGGTAATGATGTCACTGATTATTTGCATAATTAATTAACAATTATATATATAAAAAGGAGGAGTGATGGTTTGAATTTTGTTAATGGTCTGAGGAAGCCTCTTGGCGAAAGTGCTTACCTGTCTGGTGCATCTAATAAATGCTTATTGGATTTTTTTATGGAACGTGCTGTTTATGGACTTATTTCAACTGCTATTCAAACCTCGTCATTTTGATGTTTAAGACTTTACTCTGCACGGATTTGCTCCTTGGCTATATTGCTTATTTTATTCATATCTTTGTATGTGACTGGCTAGGGAGCATTTATTTCTTGGTGGTTTGCTCTGTTGTTATTTATTTTACAAGTTATTATAAATGCTTTTGGATAGGGACTATCCTAGTAATTTTGTTGATTAAATCTGATGTTGTAGCCCACAGACATACTAGATTTTATCCTGTTTTAGGGCAGGGTATTTCTTGTGTAGATCCTCTCGTAATACTCTGTTTAACAGAGGCCTTGTGCATAAATATCACCTTTTGATTAGGGTGATTCAAAAAATAATTTCCAAATATTTTATGTGTTTCTAACACAAATGTTTCAAAAGTAGTCAGTGATACATCATTATTTATTCATAAAAGAGGCAGAAATTTAAAGGGCATTTTGGAAAATGAAAATATTAAGGAGTCGACCTCAGTCACAGGAATGAGAAAGTGTGGACGGTGCAATCAATGGTCCCTTTATTTTGGAATGGGACTTGTGGGCATGACAGTCCAAGGTAGCCCTAGTAGATGGTTGAAATTGTAAAACCAAGAGCATAGTTTATATTGCTGTTTGCAATCACTGTGAAGCTTTTTATATAGGGAAAACATAAAAATGTTTAGGAAAGTGTATTTTATGAATATAATAATGACATTGATGAAAGAAATCAATATAATGCCCTTTAAAAACATAAATTACTATGTACAGGTTGTAATATGTTTTTATTTGCAGTATTGGATAAGATTACTGAGAGCCTGAGGGGTGGACCGTGGGAAACAGTTATTGAATTCAGGGAATTGATCTAACAACTACAAATTAGAACATCAGATCCACCTAGATTAAATGAGAACATTTCTGTTGTAAGTGACCTTAAGCTTCGTGTTATGCATTTACGGTCACATATTTAGTATCACAGGGCTACTTTGAAATTTTTTACATATTTCTTAATTAATATACATCTTTTATAAAAAAAAAATGTACGGTATCTATTTTTACTGTTTATTAAATCTGCACATTTTTGATGGTTTTAAAAATGCACAATTTATTAAAACAATAACTTGCTGTCTTAATAGGTGATAATTGGGGGAACTGTGTTGTTAATGATTTTATTGATTAATGAGATGTCTATGGTTTTAAAAGAAGTGAACAATACTGTGTTTGCTTCCGAAAAAAGTCCATCTACATATATATGGATGAAAGCACGTAACCTTTTCAATAAACATTTTCCGTTTTTGTACCTGCACTTTCTGTGTTTTGTTTAGAGGCAATTTTGTTGTTGTTAGTTTTATTTTGCCTCTGCACCACTATTATTGTTGTTTTTAATGTAGTAAAAATCTATCCATCTATGAACAGACTGCTGAATTCAGTATAGACACTCATGTGGCCTGTGAGTGTGTGTGTGCATGCACATATTTTCTCTTGTGATGGACTGAGTGCATCTGGTGTGTGTGTGTGTGTGTGTGTGCCAAGATAGACTGGGTGCATCTAATCTATGAGTGAGTGTGAGAGTCTTGTGATGTCTGAATGTACTTTGGTGTGAATGAGTGTGTGTGTGTGTGTGTGTGTGTGTGTGTGTGTGTGTGTGTGTGTGTGTGTGTGTGTGTGTGTGTTTGTGTGTGTGTATGTGTCTTGTGATAGACTGGCATCTTGTCTGGGATTAGTTCTCTTCCTTATGCTCCTTGAGTGCTGGATTATGCTCTGGCTCCCCCATGATGCTGACTAGGATAAAGTGGGTGTCTGAGAATTAATAAATATCTTGACATCATGTTCAGCCTATCCACCTGTTATCTGTGTTGTATACACTGAAAAATAATGTGTACAGTAATACGATGAACAACATATTTGTAATGATAAAAAGATGACCTTTTAGTTCCCATGATGAAGAGCAGACATAGTGCATTACCTATGTGCTGACTGATTTCTTATTATATGCATACATTGTGTATCCTTTTGACCCGTTTTGTACACTGTATGGCTAATTATGCACTAGACATGATTATCTGTATTCATTTCATCATTATGTATTATCCTTCTTCTGTAATAGTCTGTTTTCATGTTCAGTAATCTTACAGTTATTGTATTATCTTATATGAACTTGTATAGTTTCATTTTCTGAGCCTACCTAAGCCTTAAGGAAAAATTGGCTCTGTAATGTTGAAGAACTCCATCAGTGAAATACAAGTGAATTATATATCACCAAAATAAAAGGTATCAGATCAATGAAAATGACTTGTGATGAAAAAAAGAAGTGAACAAATAATATCTACTTGATTAACTGATTGTGACTGCTTCATTGGCTTAAAAAAGACTGATAAAAGAAAAGTTCAGAGGTAAGGAATGAGCCGATAGACCTTTAATGGGCAAGAGCATTTTGTGTTTTAATAACACAGAAGAGAATGTGCTTTTCTTTTTTTATTCTAACACATAACAGCTGTTTTCCCTGGGTCGTTAGATGACTGAAAACCTTAAAATCTAATTATGTAGGAGCATCAGTTAGGTAAGTAAGAAAATATTTATGGTGACAGAAGGCTATTGCTGTCTTCACTAATGAGCTTACTCATGAAATTTAGTGAGGCACAGCAAAACTAAACAAATATGTTTCACACAGAAATTCCCAAAAGTCGGGTTTTCGAGTAACCATTTCCAGAATTTCTTTCTAATACATTCATTCATTCATTTTCAATACCTTGGGTATCCTATTAAGGGTTATTGAAAGATCCTGTCGCAGCAAACAGAGAGTAAGGCAGTGTAACAGTTCTGGACAGATTCCAGTCTATGACTGGATGTGTACACACCCACCCATGCATGTGTGCACATACACACACATATTCACATACCCTTACATGCACACACTTATGAGCAATTTTAAGGGATCTCCAGCTTACGTAGGAGCATGAATGTAAAATGTGAGGAAACTGTAGGCCCTAGCAAAGTCTTACACATATAGGAAGAGCATGCATATTCTGTACAAAAGGCATTTCAGTTGGAAAGTGAGAAAGCAACACTATTGTTCCACTGAGCTGCTATTTTAATAATTCCTCCCCCATAAAAAGAAAGAAAGAAGAAAGTAGACTGTTGTCTACTGAAACTGGTGTTTCTGTCATCAAGTGACAATGTCTTGTCTATAATTTCTTAGACTGCCAAGTACAGAATGTATTCTCTAGTCAAGTGCAAAGGACTATGACATTTTTAATATGTCTGCAAGTAAATCTGTTGGGCATACCTCTTAACTTCCTAGCTCAGTAATTCTGAGCAAAGTCCAAAAATGGGAGCAAAGGCCTAAAATCAAGAACACATTTTAAATATTATGCTAATAAATATAGAAAGTTGCTAGAATAACAGGTTTTGTAGTGACTTCATTTGCCAGAAATCCATGTATTTTATGGATATAAGGCAAAAATCTGGACATTCTGGACAGTTAAGAGTGATGCTGTTGGCATAAATAGGGGTATGTGTCTAAGGTCTTTTTTTCATACACAATTAAATTTACATGAAACAACATTATCAATGACTAATACTATCATTTGTAAAGTCTGTACATACGCAGTGACCACAGTAATTGTTTGGATGCTTGAAAAACTTGTTAATTATGCTCATTATTTTGCAGAAATGGAAAGCCTGTGATGCCCAAAGTTCATTCAGATGGTGAGTAATTTTCATTTTTGACTCAGGTTAAACTTTTGACATATGATGGAATTATTTGTGCAGCTATTAATGTAGTTTGCATTCAGTGGTTATCTAGATGTTACATGTAGCATTTGGGTTTACTGTCATTGTGAAGGTTGCCAGCCTAGCCAGATAGGATTTTGTAGATAATTCTGTCATTTTTAAATATTAATGTAAGCCACATGCGTGTTCTCTTAAATGTAAGAAAATTATGGTAAATGTTGAACTTCAAAAATGTAACCACATTGTACTTTGCTGGAGGAAAGCTGACAAGTCAAGAATTGTATAATTGTTTGATCTCAAAACTCGGAGCCGAGATGTCTGAATACAGGACTTCTTCCTATTGTTTTGAGACCAGAGTTAATGGCTAGAATTTACATGTATAATGTCTTTTATTGCTTTGGCTTCCTGACCAGCTGCAAGATCAAAAGGGCTGTTACACTCTGAATTTCTGTTAGCCTGGGAAACAGAGAATAATGATGTCATCTGAAATGAGTCAGTGGTACTGTGTTATCAATTTAAGGACAGAGAGAGAGAGAGAGAATCAGGGCATTTTGCATTTGTTTTCAGAACTGACAACATCACCAAAACTGCCTTGCTCTATACGTAAGTTTATTTTAGAACTGTGTTTGCTCTTGGATATAGATAGGAAATAGGACGTCTAGCTGTTTTCTGTATTGATGTCAGAACTTTTCTACTGTATTATTTTAAGCATTTCTCTGTGATCTCTGAACTCTTGACTAGCACTATGTAGTAAGACGTATTGTCTTGTGTTCTTATTATTTATTATTAAATATTTTTAAACTTTTCAACTGTGGCTGTTTTATATAGAGATAATTTTAGCTCTAGAGTACATTGCATGTGTATAGTGATACTGTCCACGCCACTCCAAATAAGGCTTGCTGTTCGTCACACTTACCAGTTGGATAATAATATTGCATAGTAATAATCGGACACCCATTGATAAGGGCCTTATTAGTAGCAGATATTAGTGGTTGGTGGCAAGTGATACTACCGTATGGTCAGAAGGGGCATAGCTGGAGAACCTGTGCCAGCTTTCCCCGGGAATGTCTGTGTGTTTGTATATAACTCATATCTCAAAGTGTGTGTGTGTCAGCTACTTGGGCAGGGACATGAAGTACTGGTTCGACAGAGAGGGTGATGGAGGTTTTAGCTTGACCACTAGGCTGAAATCTGGACCATATAGCTGTGGAGTCTTATTGGGGATGTGGAGAGAAACGGAGAAACCAGCCTCAGACTGACTGTGATCTCTGTGTGCTCTTAAGGGAAATTGTACTTTACTGTGTGTGTACTTGTTATCCTTCCCAATGTGGAAACCCCTCACTGGCGTTAGTGGTGAGGATTGAGACTCCTTGATTGCTGGGCTAGTGCACGGGCGTCACAGTCATTAATAGTCCTGACATATTTTTTCACCAAACCACGTCTACCTTGATCTCGGACAAGTGAGCACTGACTCCTACCAAAGTCGATTCATTCCCATTTGCTTGCTTGTGTAATCTCCATGTATCCCATTTGTGGTAAGATGTCCCTCAAGTGGAGAGAAACTTCAGTGCATATAAGAGGTAGATGATGAGAGCTTAGTTATCAGGTCTACTTCACATGAATGAAATGTCATTTGACTGACTTTCATTTGACCGAGACCAAAATACTTAATTTTCAAAATACTGAAAACTTACTTGACTGAAACTCATAATATTGAAACCATACAATGCTAAATTTCAAAATACTAACTTGTAAACCATAGACATGCACACTTACAACACCAAAGACTAACTCTTTCCAGAACTGAAAAACTACTTACGTACCCTCTTAACAGAAACTGGATGATATAAAACCAAACTAGGTGGGGGGGTTGTACCTCCCACACACCCCCTGAATATATATATATATATATATATATATTAACTCCAGGATCGCACTACAGTGGGGAAAAGTGCATATAACTTTTACTTAACTTAGAGTAGTCTACCCGCTGCAACTACTGCTGGGAAAGCACAAAACATCCGCCATATTATTTGAGATACTTCCCATAAAAATGTAAGCAGACCTACCCACAATTAGAAACACTACAACACTACTTTTTACATGATTGTCGGTATTTCGACAATCAGCACTATAAGTTACAGTAATTCATTTTATCACAAGCAAGTGACAGGAGAAGGGAAACCCACAACATGTCTATGGTTTACACTTCAGTATAATGAGATTCAGTCAAATGAGTTTTCAGTATTTTGAAAATTCGGTATTATGGTCTCGGTCAAATTAAATTTCAGTCATATAGGTTCATAAGTTCATAGGTAGATACTAGGCTATCTGCCCTAGGGCATTTATAAGCCTAGCCAGAGTGTATTTGGCTTCCGCCTCCCTATTAGATTAGCCTACTGTGCCTCTGTAAAGTAGGTCACAGAAGGTACCCTTTTAAGATTAGTTTACTGTGCCTCTGTCTAGCAGGGACACAGAAGAGATCCCAGGGGTGAATTTGCGATTTCCCATCCACGCGTCCAGATTTCGCTTGAAGAGTGTCAGTGAGGGGCTATGTCTAACATGAATTGGGATTCTATTCCAGAGCGAGGGGAGCCTCTGGGAAATGAATGTGTCACTCCAGCATGTCCTATTTATTTTTGTGCTGAGGTTTAGGTCCCTGGAGTGTGTAGCTCTAAGGGACTTGGATTTTTTGAGGTGGAGCATGTCAATTAATTCTGGGTTTGACATGGCTTTGTACGTCAGGCATAGATCGCCTCTGAGTAGGCGGTAATCAACTGAGTAGAGCTGGAGTTTCTTTAGTCGAGCTGCATAGGACATCTGTTTGTAGCCCATGATCCTCTTGGTGAGGTACTTTTGAGTTCTCTCCAGTTGCTGCAGGTGCAGAGTAAGGTACATCCCAAAATGGGCATTGTATTCAATTATGGGCCTGATGAGTGACGAGTAGAGGGGCACAATGACCTCTCTTGATCTAGATGCGAACCCTTTCGTGATAAGGTGGGCTATATAGAAGGTCTTTCTAACCACTTTGGCAACGTGATTATCAAAGGAGAGATTACTATCTACGTTGGTCCCCAAATCTCTAATTACTTCTTCCGTATTTAATGGATTACCACCTATGTGGTAATTTGTGGGCACCTTGTTTTTCCCAAAGGGGATGTCTATGCACTTTTTAGCATTTAGCTTGAGGCCGTGGCTCTGGCACCAAGCATCCGTCTCTGTGAGACCCTTTTGGAGGATGCTTGTGTCAGCTGGAGATTCGATTATGGCCCCCAGTTTGCAGTCATCTGCGAACTTCGTCAGCCATAACCCCCCCGTGTTAGCCTGAACCTCAGAGAAGTATATACCGAACAAGAGAGGTCCCAGAACTGAGCCCTGTGGGGCGCCACTTGTAACTGGTTTGGATTCGGACATGGCACCTGCGATTCTGACCATGTGGGTTCTATCTCTGAGCCAGTTTGCAACCCATTTTGTGATATAGGGGTTGATATTTAAGCTGGTAAGCTTATTTATGATGCCCGAGTGGGGTATTGTGTCGAAGGCTTTTACGAGGTCCTGGTAGGCTGTGTGGACTACCTTGCCTCATCTATGGCTTTGATAACTGTTTCAAAGAACTCAACTAGGTTTAAGAGGCAAGATCTGCCCTTAACAAAGCCGAATTGGGTAGAGTCCAGTGTCTGGAGGCTCCCAGTGTCTTTGTTTATGAGTTTCATGATAATACGCTCCATAGCTTTACAGACCAGACTAGTCAGGCTTATGGGGCGATAGTTTTTGGGGTCCGTTGTGGCACCACCTTTGTGGAGTGGGACCACTGTAGCTGTACGCCATTCTTTGGGTACATATCCTGTAGTAAGGCTAAGTTTGAACAGTGACTTAATGTGAGGGCTCAGTTCTTCTTGGAGCTCGTGTAAGACACAGCCTGGGACACCATCCGGTCCCATAGATGCTGTGTTTTTTGCTTTGGAGAGGGCAGCTTTCACCTGTGCATCTGTGATGTCATGGAGGTTACATTCAGTTGGGATAGGCATTTGCTCCTTTGGGGGGGAAGGGGGGAGAAATTTGCGCTGACTCTGTCTGCCAGGATGTTGGCTATGTCTGTAGGTTCGGTATATTTTGTACCGTTATGCAACAATTCAGAGCATATCTGGGAGTTTCCGCCCATGTTCCTGACATAACTAAAGAAGGCCTTGTGATTATCTTTAGTGTCTAGGGCAATTTTTCTTTCGAAACTGGCCTTTGATGATTTTATGAGGGATCGAAGTTTCTTACTAATACTGATCAGAGATGCCTTCCCTTTTTGGGATTTTGCTCTGTCATGTAGTAGCTTTCTCCTTCTGTTGTATAGTTTATTTATGGCCGGGGTCCACCAGACCGGTCTCCTGTTTTTGGAGGAGTGAGTCTTGGTTTTATTTGGGATAGCATGATCCATGCATTCCTGCAGGTGCTCATAGAATGCATTCGTAAAGGATTCTGCGGATTGGGCTGTATTATCCTCTGGCCCAGGGGCTTTGAAGGATTCCACGTCAGTCTTGAGAAGTGCAAAGTTGGCTTTTGAGAAATTCTTTACATTGATTTCCTTGGCTGGGGGTGGGGACGGGATATGGATGTCCAGGGAAATTTGTTTATGGTCTGATCTTACCAATTACCTCTGGTGTGGAACATAGAGTTCCCATGTTGGTGATGACCAGGTCCAATATGTTGTTCCCTCTTGTGGGAGTGGTGACCAGTTGTTCCATTGCGTTAGAGTTTATAAATTCAAGGAACCGTTGGGCAAGGGTGTTTGGGCTTGAGTAGTTTTCCCAGTCAATGTTTGGGTAGTTAAAGTCACTCAATAACATAGTGTTTGGGGAGACCTTCATATTCTCCAGTGTTCTCAGGAATGCCAAGTGGGCTTCCTGTAATAGGGAGGGTGTGCTGTAGCAGGCTACAAACTGAAAGGCAGTTTTGCCCGCTGTTAGTTGCACATGGATGGTTTCCGATGCTTCGTGCAGTGCCACTAACCTGGAGGTGTAGGTATCTTTGATGAATATAGATACTCCCCCCTCCTTTTGTGCTTCGGTCCAAGTTTTGGGGCCGAAACGCATGGTATGAGTTATAACCTGGTAGTGCTGGGGTGCTCTCAGGAGCCTTGAACCAGGTTTTTGTTACTGCACAGACATCAATTTTCTCCATACTGAGGAGAGCTTCGAGTGCGTGCATCTTGAGGTTTAGACTTCTGGCATTGAGTAGCATTACCTTTAGTTTTTTTTATCCTTGGGTTGTCTATGGAGGTGGGTTTGTCCTGTCAGCCTTGCCTAAAAAAGGCACTATGGGGATGGCAAGAGCCTTGGCCAGTATACGAAAGCCTAAGGGTGACAGGTGCAAGCCGTCTCTAGCGAAGTAACGTGGCTTGTCGAGCATGTCATCCCAGGCTGACAGACACTGGATCCCCTTTGAATGACACCAATACTTTAGCCAATTGTTGAAACTGATCATTTTGTCTTTATACTGTGGCATCATTCTTGGTGAGGGCAAGATGCTACTCAAGGTCAGGGTCATACCAGCCTGGGGTACATGGTCAGAGAGCTCTTCTATGTCTCTTTTCATGTAGTCCAGGGAGGTACGTCTCAGGTCATTCACACCAGCATGGACAATGACGGAGTCATACTTGTACTTGCTTTAGAGTGACCTGAGTGCTTGCATTATGTGGCGGATCCTGGCACCCAACTGGCAGCTTACAGTGACCTTCTCCTTTTTTAGTCTGGTGAGTGGGACGTCAGTGTGCCGGACAATGGAGTCCCCTATAACAAGTGTATTTGGTGTGTTGTTTGGCCTTAAGGGCCATGACTCTGAGGCACACTGATTTTGTGAGCTGTGTGATTCGTGGGTATTGTTGAGGGGTGGCTGTTGCTTGGATATCTGCTTAGGAGGTCTTTGCTGTCTAGGCAGATTTTTATTTAGAGCCTCCGAGTATGTTTTTGTGTGTTTATGTGTTGGGTATGCAGATTCAATAGGTCTGTGTGAGACTGGATTTGTGGTGTGGGTGGTTACCTTTTCCTCCTGAGTGACTGTGCCAGTCTTGGGTTGAGAGAGCTCTGCCTCCAGTTTGGCTGTGTAACTGCATCTCTCACATGTATTAGAGTTTGTTGGAAGGAGGAGAGGGTTGTCTGTGTACATAAGGCAATTGTAACATTGCCTCAAAATTCCCAGATTCACCAGCTGGACTGGAGAGTAACCTTGAAACTGACCCTTGGACATACCAGATTAGTATAGGGAACTGTTTTTTTACTGATGAGATTAGGGAAGTGAACTGATTTTTCACTTGATCAGGAAGGGCCAATCGGGAGCCTAATACTTATGAGAAGTCAAGGAGGGTGTAGTGCTTTAGTTAGTTAGTGTTTCCTTATAAGAGCTGAGCAAGTGCAGGGCTTTAGAAAGAGAATAGAGTGATTACTTTGAGAGTTTGAACAGTTCTAAGGGAAAGAATAGTTTAAACCTGTTTAGGTGGCGCTGCCCGATGCTGCTCAGTGCACAAAACCGCGCAAAACGTCCCTCAGTTTTTGCCATATTAGCAGTGAGAATGTTTTGAGTTACACTCTGATATCACTGACTTAATGGAGGAGTCCACGAAGTTTAAAATTCACATCATGCTGGCATTGTGATTCCACATGACCCCACATGCTACACTTCCTGAGATGTGTATGCCCACCAAATCTGTGCTAGCTACACAGTGACTATGGTTAGTATTTATTTTCCAACAGAAGATACCGTTGCAGTCTTGGAATCTTACTAACTCCCATGTGAAAGGTGAGCAGGTCTTCAGTCTTTCAGTTTTTCCACCATTTAGCTGGCTTTGCAGCACTGGATTTCCCAACTGAACCCAAGTCATTGGCACTGCAGATTAGATCTTGGTCTAAGCCAGGTGAAAATGTTTGCATTCGTGCACTTTTTCTGGTGTACTTTTCTTTGGTGGAATTCTGTTGTCACATATTACATTTTGACTGATCTTACATAGCAGGGAGCAGCTACTTGTATGATGGAAATAAAATATTTTCTAAGAAAATGTCAGGTTTGCTGCTTTTCTCTTTTAAACATTTTAATGAAGATAAAATACCTGATTCACATTTGAATTTAATGGGCATTGATGACAGCTGTCATATTTTCTTCTGAGTGTTCTGATATTATTCAAGACTGCCTTATTAATCTAATTTAAAGTACAGATCTTTATAAAAGATGTATATACATTTTATTAAAGTACAACAAATAGAATGAAAACAGTAAGCAGTGTGCCACTTAAAACGTCTTCAGACCTTAATACATATACTGAACCTTGTGGTCCTATGGCAACAACATTTTATTTATTTATTTATCTGTTTGTTTATTTTCATATGGTGTATTTTTTGATTGTTGTTCTGGGGCAAAACCTTCTGTGGAGAATCCAGGTAGTTTATCTCATACTGTTAATTTAACAGGGTGGAAATTGCCTTATTGCTTTATAATTCTTCATGTACTTAATGGAGGGTTTCAGAAGGTGTGGTTATTACACTCACACATTCCGATGCTGTTTCTCAAGGAAATTTTTGAAAATAATTATTTTTAAATACAATTTCATGGTTCTACAAGAGAGTGCAAGGAAGCATGAAGATGCATGTGAATGCCATTTTGTGCTAAAGCAGTCTTTAAGTGAAGTTCATGCTTCCTTCTGCTTGGACTAGCATAGCTTGGTAGAAGAGCAGTGACAGACCCGCTAATGAGCAGCTGTGTGATGAAGAGAGTTTTGCTATCAGTGGGAGTTGTTATGACATTTAGCAGGACCTTTCTGTTTGTGCCCCTCATATTTAAAGGTTTTCTTTATAAATGATTTGACCCCTTTGATTCCAAGAGATTATCACTACCAATGCTAGTTGGCTAACGCTGCTCTGCCAGATAATGTGATGGCAATAATCTCTGATTAAGAATGTAGGTAGAGCTACAGTGAGGAACACCTCATTCACAGCTAATTATCATGTCCCTGAATTGTGAACACTATACTGTCAGGCCTGACTGCACTAGTGTTCCCCCTACCAAAACATACATCGCATTTGCACAGGTACCTACCAATATACGTACACCCCCATGCATATGTAGGCACACACTCCTAGTCACCCCCCCCAACACACAAAAACATACATTCATGCAGCTGCAAACAAGCACTTACACACATTTTTGAGAACCACTCATTCACATACTCATGTGCACCCACACACACATATCCACAGAGATTCCATGTACTAATTTCCCCCAGTGTTGAGCGTGGCCAGCATAACACATGCTCACACACACTCATGTCCCTCTACACATGCACCAAACAAGACAACCATTCCTATCAACTTTATTTGCTCAAGAATTCTGGAGATAGCCAACATAATGTGGGAGCAAAGGGCCAAGATTGGGGACAATTTTTAAATACTTTAATTCACTTAAAAAGTTAATAGAATAACAGTTTTTGTATCACTATGGGAATTTGTCAATAAATATCACATTGTGTTTGACATTATTGACGGACTGTAATCAAAAGTTTTAAGAGGCACATGGCAAAACCTTGAGGCAAAATGAGGGCCACTGTGCAAAATTCTGGAGAGTTGAGAGTTGTGACACACACACACACACACACACACACACACACACACACACACACACACACACACACACACACACACGTTTCTGCCATATCTACTTTCCTTCACATCACGAGCCACGAACCCATTGATAGACACGAATGGGTGTGTGCCACCTTTTCACAGTATACACTTGTTTATCTTCAAAAAAAAAAAAAAAAACTCAGTAGCAATGTTATTTTGGTGCTGGCATCATTTCTAGGGGAGAGCACATGGCTAATTAGTGTTAGCTGTGCTACAGAACTGTCCCAGTTGAATGTAGCTTCACCAGTGAGACCTCTGTTCATGCTTTGGTCAGTGCCAGAGTATAGTCATAGTGAGAGAGCAGTCTCTGAGTCGCTCTGGCTTACTGCTGTAGGAACCATTAGGAGTAAAGGTTTCTGCAATACAGTAAATCTTTGTGAATCCCAGAGGATGCATAGTACTTGTCTTTTGATAAATCCATTACTCTTTTGAGTAATGAGATGAGATTGTCACATGTTTGATTCCATATTCTGCAATTAGTTTGGACTTTTTCAAATATTATTTCATGTATTCTTCCAGGTAGAGACATGTAGAACTGCAATGTCTGAAGTTGATTGGGATGGTTACAAATACAGTAATTTCAACAACTGGGTATTAAGTGTATCTCTCTGTAGTTAAAAGAAATTGACTGTTTATTCCTCCAAGAATTAGAAGCAATTCATTTCCATGGTTTTAATATTTTATTTGGATCTAAAGGTTCTTTTGCATAGACAACTTGACATTTTATACACACTGCACAATTTGCACGTTTTTCCATGCTATCATTAATCTAAACACATTAACAGGCAAGACAACATACCTTGTCATTGCCTTGACAACCTTCATGAAGTTGCCTCAAAGTAACTTTAGTCATTGTATCAGGAATAACCACATACCTTCCTGTAAGCGTATCTCTTGTTTTGGTAGATTCCTTGCAAGTAAGAACATAAATCATTTGGCAAACTCTTTTACATTCTCCTGCCATCCTTGGTTGATTAGTTCCTAGAGTAGCTGAAGTTTAGCATTATTTGAAGTTTCTCTATGAAGTTTGTCTTGCCTGTCCTTCGAGAAATTGATAATTGCCACAGTACATAGCCCTGAGTCTTTGACCTCTGTGTCAAGTCCGTGCACTTATCCATCTTAGTGTAACTCTGGTTTTCTGGATTATGCAGTTCAGTGAGCATATCTGTTAAGGAGGACAATCTAAGATCCAGGTGTCTGTAGCTCTCTTTCATTTTGAGAAGCAAGTATGGTAGTCTGCCAGGTGTGGCATGCACTGATTTTTGCACAAATTGCAATGTGTCTCATGGTCCATCATCATATTAAGCTGCTTGCAATAAACATAAATCTCCAGATTCCATATACACTGCAAGCATTTAATATTTACTATTACTGGATTTAAAATGACAGTCAGTGTTTTAAGTCCTAAAGCAACCTGACTCGTACTTTCACCAAGGCTATACCTAAACCTTTCACTAATGTGCCTGCTTTAAAAATCAGTATATGTTTTGGGTCATAATAGTGTAGGCAGGCATCCACAGAATGTCTGGTGGCTAATGTCCAACACCTTAGGTAATCCTGTGTACTTTCTCTGCAAATGTTGGTATGTTTGGCAGTAAATATTTGGAGGGGAAATACATATAATAAATATTAGGGTATTCCCATGCCATGAATTTGTGGTAGCCACTATTGCTGTGAAGATTTAGCATTTTCTGTATATCTCTGACTTATCTGGTTCAGGATAAACACCATGGTTTATGTATAGAATTCTAAAGAACAAAATGCCTGTTTACTTTGTTTTACATTTGCCATTAAAAAAATAGTTCTGATTTGACAGAGCTGCTGTTAAAATTGATAAGTGTCCGCTGAAATCTTTATTTCTTAATGTACACAATTGCATCATCAGCTATGCTGACTATACCCAATGATTTGACTTGTCTTAGCCTGAAAACATTTTTGGGATATACTCAGCTCACGTGGAAAGCATTTGAAGTAGTTCTACCTGAATGGAATCTGAATGAATGAATGTAAGTTGTCATTTCTCTCAGTGTATTGCCATTTCTCTCAGTGTATTGCCAGACTCCAGGATTACCTTGTTGAATACTTTTCCATTAACAATTTTTGAGTTAAACTGTTCAGCATTTGGAATGCTGTGTGGGCTACTCTTCTGACTGGCAATTCATTTTTGAGGATCAGGGAATATACATAGGGAACCATCGTTTTTAGCATTAAATGCAAGGCTGGAATACCAGTCCATACGAATTATACTTTCAACAGAATGCCCACTTACACAATTCAGTTCAGTTCAGAATGCAGCATGTCCTTGACATGTATGCTTCATTTTCATAGTAGACCAGTGAATTGTACATTCAGCTTCAACGTATACATAGCTGTTTTCCTGAAACTATCAATCTTGTCTAAACGATTTGGATTTACCTCCTGATCTGAAGTAGTTAACTTCATTTGATCAGCAACCTGTGGGTATCGGATCCGATTCGGATCCGAGCCGGCAGCTTTCCTAGCAAAGATCCGAGCTCCAAGCTCCTCCCCTACCCATAATGCCCTGCTACCTCCCTCTAACCCTCAAATCTCGTTTGCCGCAGCTTCTCGAAGCATCTGAGAATGAGCTCCTAGCATTGGGTTTTGTGAGTTGTGTAGATTATTTAACTTTTTTCCACTTAAATTCACTTTTTCTGAGTGTGTGTAACACCCCTTCTCTCCTATCTATCTGGGTAGTTTATCTTTAGTTTATCTTTAATTCTTTAGTTAGTGTAAATTTAAATCCCCTCCCCCCTTCTGTCTGTGTGTGAAGGTGTGTGCGTGTGGGCCTAATCTTGTTAGTATGTCCGAGGCCCCAAAAGCTATTTTTTCAAAAATGCTCCAAGTGTGGCCATAAACTGTCCCCAGCGGATGGCCACACTCGGTGCGTTATTTGCCTGGGTGTACACCATCTTTCTTCAGGCTGCACTGTCTGTGCAGCCTTCAACCCCAGGGCTTTGAAGGATAGGTGGACTAAGCTAGTCCTCACGGGCCTTTTGCCCCCGGACTCACCTTCGTCCTCCTCCCCCTCTGTGGCACCAGCCGTGGCTCCGGCTGCCCCACCGACCGTTCCCGCTCTCCTGGCCAGGATTCAAACTCCCACTTCGGCTCAGGAGGAAAGGGAAGTGAGGAAAAAAGACAGGAAGGATAAAGAGCGGGAGAGAGACAGGCATCGTAGCCACAAGAGGTGGGCCGATTCAGCTCCCACGGCCCCGCCATCTAAGCAGCTAGCCTCCCCTCTTAAGGTCTCCGGGTCTTCCCCCTCCAGGCTTTGATCTCCACGTTTCTCCTCGGAGCCGGAGGAGGAGACCCGGTCACCTTCGAGGTCGTCCAGACGGCCTTCCCGGCCTGCGTCGGCAGTCTTATCCAGGTCCACTAGAAGTTTATCTGACGCGGATATGGATCAGATGATGTGTTGATTTTTTCAGGCCCAGCTGCAGATGGGACTGCTCTTGCCTCCCCCCCCTCCGAGGGGGCACTTGACCCCCTTTTTTGCCCCCATTGCTCCTTCTCCGACCCGCTACCGGGTTTCGGAGCTGTCGGATCTGAGTAGTTTCAGAGCCGGGGTGGTGTCGGCGCCGACATTGTTTCCTACTTCGGCTCCGACTGTACCTTCGAGTTTGTTGGATCCCTTTTCAGATCCGAGCTCTCGGGGCCATGAGATGAGCGTTGGATCCGGAGGGGTTAGTGTGCATTCGGCTCCGTTGAGGTCGGATCACACTGCCCTTTCGGATCCGATCGAGTCATCTCCGGCGCCGATCCACATGCCGGATCCGAGGGGACTGCTTTCGGATCCTAGGGAGAGTAGCTCACCCTCGGCATTCAATGTCGTGGAGAGGGTTCTTTTGAGGGATTCGAGGTCCCAGGCTCTTGCTACGGATCCACCCGCCATTCCCTCTCAGATGGGCCTATCTTCCATCATCCAGCCACAGGGACAGCCTGCGCCTACATCCCAGATGCTTCCCATGGAGGAACAGGACATTGTTGGTGAGCCCTCCTCGGACAGCCCCCCTGAGGAGGTCCCTCACAAATGTAAGTGCAAGAGGAGGCACTTGGACTCATCCGAGTCCCTCACAGAAGACACGGACTTGGAGGAAGGGGAAGGTTCCCCCAGGTCACCCTCCACAGACATCTCCTTCGGAGACATTATGGAAATGCTTCGTATTAGAGGGGGGTGGTCAGCCCAAAAGCCTTCCTCGGACGAGTCTGTCTTTCTGGAGGTGTTCGACGCAGGCCCATCTACCTCTTGGGTGTCCCCTCCCGCCGATCCCCTGGTGGGCCTCATAACTACCAGGGCATGGAAGGAGCCGAACACTGTGGAGCCAATACCCAAGAGACCGGACAGGATTCTCAGGCCCCCCCCACAGACAGGACAGTTTGGAGCAAAGGTGCCCCTGTAGATGCCATGGTGTTGGCGGCTGCCACCAAGAAGGAATTAGCACAGGAAAGTTCCTCGGTACATCCTCCAGACGAGGAGTCTCGGGCGATGGACCGCCTCGTAAAGCGGATGTTCGCTTCAGCAACCTTCTCTGTAAGGACACTGAACTATATGCCACATGTGATTCGATTACAGCGAGACCTAATCAAAGAGTACGCTGGGTCACCCCCAGAGTCCATGTCGGCCGAGGACAAATGGACCTTCTCGGCACGAATGCCCACTCTTAAGTCTATTACGAATACCTCTATGCGGCTTCTTTCCCATGCCACGGAAGGAGTGGCTAGAGCCAGCGGAACAGGCATTGTCTTACGACGACAAGCCTGGTTCCATCTCTCTGACTTTGCGGAACCCTTCAAGGCGTCCTTCGTGAATGCCCCCTTTGACGGTTCTACACTTTTCGGCAAGACCGTCCGCGATATGCTACTCCAGAGCGAGAAGGATGGATAAGCATTGTCTGCCATCGGGATCCGCTTCTTGGCTCCTCAGAGGTCCTTCTCCAGGAACCAAAGAGGACAGAAGAAGATGTGGTTCCAGAAATCCCAACAATCCCATTTTGCTCTGGATCGCTCATCCTTCAGAGGCAGAGGAGGACAGGGTGGATGCCGGCCCAGAGGCAGAGGGGGGGCCGAAGAATTTTGGGCCGAGGGAACCCTTTTCTGATCGACACGCACAACATCCCTGAGGGGTTGTCCAACTGCTCCTCTCTGGAGGCAGTCAGGGGGCGCTTCTCGGAGCATCTAACACATTGGGAGTCCATTACAACAGATCACTGGGTGCTCCGGATCATATCCAGAGGTTACTCAATCCCATTCCTAAATACTCCCCCCCGGTCGGGGCACCTCCACGATGTACCACCCAATCAGAGGGAGGTAGCAGCCCTAGAAGTAAAAAACTTCTAGAAAAAAGAGCCATCCAGCACGTCCCCCCCGGTCAATCCGGATCAGGCTTTTACTCCAGGCTCTTTTTGGTGCCAGAAAGACAGGGGACTTACGGCCAATTCTCGACCTGTCCACATTGAACCTGTCAGTTGCCAAAGAGAAGTTCCAGATGGTCACCATTCAATCCATTCTCCCACTATTACAGGAGAACGACTGGATGTGCTCCATAGACCTCAAGGATGCTTACTACCATGTTCTAATGGACACGCGATCCAGGAGGTTCCTCCGCTTTCGGCTGGGAGCCAGCCACTATCAGTTCAGGGTCCTACCCTTCGGTCTCACCACAGCCCCCAGGGTGTTCACCAAGGTCATGGCAGTTGTAGCGGCCCACCTGAGGCTTCAGGGAATCCAGGTCTTTCCTGACCTGGACGACTGGCTTCTAGCCGCCCGCACCAGGCATCTACTATGTTCAGCGAGAGACTACTTCCTACATCTCGCCCGCCATCAAGGGATCACAATCAACCACAAGAAATCCTCCCTTCAGCCTACTCAAATTTTCGATTTCATAGGAGCCAGGATAGACACAATTCAATCCAAAGTCTTTCTGACGTCGGACAGACTGTGCAATCTAAACCTACATGTTTTGGCTCTTCTTCAGTCCTTGGCCCCTCCAGCGGAGTTAGTCCTGAGGCTCTGGGGTCCATGGCAGCGGCCATCAACTTATCTCCACTCGCGCGTCTGAATATGAGGATTCTCCAATGAGTGGTCCATTCTGCTTTATCCCTTGTCTGCTCCTGTTCCTTTCAGCAGAGTTTGCAGGGAATCTCTACTTTAGTGGCTCCATTCTAAGCATCTCTGGGAAGGGCGCCCTTTCTCCATGTCCCCACCCCAAGTCACAGTGACCACGGACGCGTCTCGCCTCGGGTGGGGGGTGGGGCATTGCTTGGGCAGCACCATCCAAGGCATGTGGACTCATACAGAGACATTTTGCATATCAATGTCCTGGAGATGAGGGCGGTGCTTCTAGTGTTGCAAGCTCTCCATGCCCTTCTTCCTCTGTGGACTATTGCAATTCAAACAGACAACATGTCAGTGGTCTGGTACATCAACAAGCAAGGGGGAACCAGATCTTACCTACTTTGTCAAGAGGCCATGAGAGTGTGGGAATGGGCGATATCCACCAACCGCTTTCTCATAGCAGTGCACATACCGGGCCGGTCAAACATCCTTGCAGACAAGCTGAGTCGGACTATCCTCTCGGCCTACGAGTGGTCTCTGAACCCCTTAGTAGCGAAACAGATCTTCCTCAGATGGGGTCAACCTTGCTGCGATCTGTTCGTGTCGCCTTCGAACCGAAGTGCAGCAAGTTTTTCGCTCTAATTCCCCCACCAGGGGAAAACCCCAGAGACGCTTTAGTTCATGCTTGGCCATCCGGTCTTCTTTATGCTTATCCTCCTCTTCCGTTGATGACAAAATTCTTGCAGAAAGCTCGTCGGTTGGGGAGCAGAGTTATCATCATAGCCCCATTCTGGCCTCGTCAAACATGGTTCTGTTGTCTACGGTCTCATCTTGTGCATCCTCCCTGGATCTTAGATCCCCTTCCGGATCTGATTTCTCATCCCCTGGGATTGAGGACCCCCAACCTGGACAACCTCAAGCTCTCGGCTTGGTTGATCCAGTTCCCTTGATGGTTAGGGCTCCCGTTATCTCATCCTCGGTTAAAGCCATTCTGGTGGCCGCTCATAAACCCTCTACCAGAAAAATCTACAAGAGTAAATGGAAACGTTTTTCTATCTGGGCGGAGCATAGGAATTTGGACCCCTTTACGGCTTCTATTCCAGCAGTCCTCAATTTTTTATCTCAAATTTTCCATCAGGGAGCTAGCTTTTCAACTGTTAAAGTTCAACTGGCAGCAATTTCCCACTTTCACAATGGAAACAAATTTGGCCCCCCTGGCATCATCTAAGATCTACAAGACCTTTCTGAAAGGTACCTTCCTTTTGAGACCCCCTGTTAAGGAAGCAGACCCTCCATGGGATTTAACCCTAGTTCTCCAGGCTCTAACTGGTCCTCCTTTTGAGCCCGCAGCTTCGGTTGACTTGAAGTTTGTATCTTGGAAAACTGCCTTCCTGATTGCCATTACTTCAGCCAGAAGAATATCGGAGCTTCACACTCTTTGCAGTAAGCCCCCATACATAATTTTTCATAAAGACAGAGTTTCCCTCAGGACTAACCCCTCTTTTCTACCTAAAGTGGCTTCCGAAGACAATATCAACCAATCTATCAACCTGCCTGTCTTCTTCCCTAATTATCTCAACAAAGGAGAGTATAGACTCCATTGCTTGGATGTACATAGACAGTTACGATTTTACCTACACAGAACAGCTGTTTTTCGAAAATGAGCACAGCTCTTTGTTTTATTTGCTAAGTCCTGTCTGGGTAAACCAGTGACTAAGGTAACCTTAGCTAGGTGGATTTCACAATGCATTCTTCTTGCATACAGAAGCTCTGGTCGACCTGAGCCCATGCGTGTTCGGGCACACGCTACCCGTTCTGTGGCTACTTCTGCGGCCTTCTGGTCGAAGGTCCCTCTGGATGACATTTGTTCAGCTGCTACTTGGGCTTACTCTCACACTTTCATTACACATTATAAATTGGATCTGATTTCCAAAGGAAGGACGTCCTTTGGCTCTGCAGTGCTCTGGAATATCCTCCAATAAGGGCCTCCCAAATTGTGGTAGCTGGGGACTCTGTCCCACAGGTTGCTGATCAAATGAAGTTAACTACTTCAGATAAAGAAGTTATGTACTCACCATAATGTTCCATCTGAG
This sequence comes from Protopterus annectens, assembly GCF_019279795.1. Lineage (NCBI taxonomy): Eukaryota > Metazoa > Chordata > Ceratodontiformes > Protopteridae > Protopterus > Protopterus annectens. The sequence goes on along the minus strand of NC_056748.1, from coordinate 956,280,825 downwards.
TAGGTAACTTCATTTGTCTGCAACCAACCCTCCCTCCATCCCCCGGACCTTTAGCTCGCTCTTGAAGGATCATGATATGTCACTTTCCAGATGACATCAGGTTGGAAAGTTCAGGTTGTTTTTCCCTGTGTTATAGTAGTGTTCTACGATACTATGGCAAACTCGATCTGAGGGTTAGAGGGAGGTAGCAGGGCATTATGGGTAGGGGGAGGAGCTTGGAGCTCGGATCTTTGCTAAGAAAGCTGCCGGCTCAGATCCGAATCGGATCCGATACCCACAGGTTGCAGACAAATGAAGTTACCTACTCAGATGGAACGTTATGGTGAGTACATAACTTCTTTTTAGGTCAGATATATATTTTGTTGCTGCATCAGTAGTGATTGTGATGAAATACAACATTTTTGTAGGTGATCAATTGTGGGATATGCAACATATATAACATAAAACTTAGCATCTATCCATCTGAAATTCTTGTAATAGCATCAAAAAGTTCATAGGTTCATAGGTGTGTACTAGGCTAATGGCCCTGGAGCCTTTACAAGCCTAGCCCCCAAAGATTGCCCAGGCACCGTGTCACCCGATGTTAGTTCACAGTGCCCCTATCCAATAGGGCAACTGGAATGATCCCTGGAGTGAACTTTCTGTTACCCATCCACTTGTAAAGATCTCTCTCTTGAAGAGGGCCAGCGAGGTGCTCTGCTTGACATGAATAGGAAGCTTATTCCAGAGTATGGGCAGTCTTTGGGAGATGAACCTGTCCCTCCAGCATGTTCTGTTAATTGTGGTAATGAGGTGGCATTAAAACAAACAATTCAGTATCACTGCATGATTACAGTTTTGTTGTTGACACTGGCAATAGATTCCTTAAGTGTGTACTGAAAATCATTATATTTGAATAAATGTGCATAGCAGAGATGTATTTTCAGAGGCTACAGAGTACATCCTCAGTCAAAGTGTGTAACAGTCTCCTTTTAAATGAGGTGGTTTAACACCCAAGGCATTGTAGGATTTATCTTGGCTTGATTTCAGATCAAAACCTATATGTGCACTGTGCACAAACTGTAAGGGAGTCGAAGGGTTTTTGAATAATCACTATCACTGATATGTTTGTCTGCCCACATCATCAGTATATGACTTGCCCCTTTTCCTGTGACATGGACTTTGGGGGTCAGCATGCGTTTTGGCCTTATTGTCCAGTGGTTGAATTATACTTGAATTATACTTTTGTTAGTTTGGCTTAGACATTGCCTTTTTAACATGTTTACTTTTCAAAATTTTGCTCACTGTCCTTACCACATGCAGTGCATGCATTGATATATACAAACCAGTGATGTGGTTTATGGTCTTTGTTGAATCTCTGGCTTTTTCCTCCCCTTGTCACAACATGTATATTCTCCACATGAGACACGGCAAGTTGTTGTAACTGCTCACTGTCAACTTGTATAGCTTTGCGTTTTCATCCTTCATTAAGCACATCTGTAGTTGAATGTCCTTTCAATTTGCTGTAAAGGTCATTCTTAATGCATTTTGATTATGGCTAGCAATAATCAACTCTATTAGATATTCACTAAGCTTTTCATGATGAAGCTGACTTTTCAGTTTTAAAGTATATTTGTAGTCATAAAATCCATCTGCCCTTTCACCTAAAAATAGTGTTGCATAAAGTACAGTGATGAGATAATCTTTACTGACCTTCAGGAAACTGCAGGCATGTGTGCCCCTCATTTATGAAGCCACTTGTATTCAGCAGTCTGTCTGTCTATAGCACATTTGCAGATTTTCCTGGCTTGTTTATCTGCATCTGTAATAATTTCTTCCAGTTAGAGTCATGTGTTTAAACAACAGGTATCAACAACGTGATCAGAATATGACCCAGTTCACCTGTGTTATGCTGTTCTACAAGATGCCAGTGTTACAAATACACAGTTAGCTGGCAAAGCATTTTTATTTTGTATTGGTGCACTTAATGCAAACAGAAATGCTTGTATAGTGTTTTAAATGAATCTGTGCTACCACAATAAAGTAAAAGTTGAGGAATGAAGTGCATGTTCAATTCTCTTCGTCTTACTTTCATTTATTCTTAGTCATTGCGCAACCCAATAACAGGAAGTCAAGTAATGCATGACATTGCAGTCATTTTTTTTTTTTTACCATATTCATCCTCTCACAACAGATACCAATAATTTGAACATGAACCCCCATACCCTCTTAGTGAGGATACAGGATAGCAAACCTTCACAAAAAGATGTGCAACATTCTTATATAAGTATTTTCTGCCTTATTAGAATGTAGAACTAAGTCTGAATATAGTTGTGCTTGTCATTCGAATGCCTTGCACAAATACAAAAGTTATAGCATGCAAACTATAACAAAAAGAATACAAATTATTCTGCTTCACTACGAACATCTAGTCATAGATTTATTTATCCAAGTCATTCAGAAAAAAAAATCCTCATAGATGAGCTAGTTTAACATGGTTGACAATGTAATATGACTTGAGCAATAGTGATTCTTAAATGGTGATCACACTGAAACTCAAAAGTAGAGTAAAACACAAGCAGATGTTTTACCTTCATAACTTTCAAAATCCTTTTGATCCTATTGCACAGACTCTATAAAATGAGTTGTATATTATCTTCATTCAACATCTAAAATTTCTGTTAAACTTCAACTTTGATGGGTAAGCACTTTTGTCTCTCTAAGCAATTTAACATGGGACTTCTTCGGACAATGTTCAATATTGAAATAACAGCTATATGTGACTTCTAGCAGTCACATGACCTACACTTAAAATTAACATAAAAATAAACTGTTTTCCTTCAAGTGACATTTAAAATTCATCCTAACATTAAACATGGGGGGAAGCATCTAGTAGATTTGCCAATACAATTAATTTTATTTGCC